>NW_028162530.1:136405-186405 GCF_964263955.1 Coregonus lavaretus
ACTAGATATACACTAGATATACACTAGATATACACTAGATATACACTAGATATGCACTAGATATGCACTAGATATACAGTAGATATACAGTAGATATACACTAGATATACACTAGATATACAGTAGATATAAACTAGATATACACTAGATATACACTAGATATACAGTAGAGATAGACTAGATATACACTAGATATACACTAGATATACACTAGATATACAGTAGATATACACTAGATATACAGTAGATATACACTAGATATACACTAGATATACAGTAGAGATAGACTAGATATACAGTAGATATACAGTAGATATACACTAGATATACACTAGATATACACTAGATATACAGTAGAGATAGACTAGATATACACTAGATATACACTAGATATACACTAGATATACACTAGAGATAGACTAGATATACACTAGATATACACTAGATATACACTAGATATACACTAGATATGCACTAGATATACACTAGATATACACTAGATATACACTAGATATACAGTAGAGATAGACTAGATATGCACTAGATATACAGTAGATATACACTAGATATACACTAGATATACAGTAGATATACACTAGATATACACTAGATATACAGTAGAGATAGACTAGATATACACTAGATATACACTAGATATACACTAGATATACACTAGAGATAGACTAGATATACACTAGATATACACTAGATATACACTAGATATACACTAGATATGCACAAGATATACACTAGATATACACTAGATATACACTAGATATACAGTAGAGATAGACTAGATATGCACTACATATACAGTAGATATACAGTAGATATACAGTAGATATACACTAGATATACACTAGATATACACTAGATATTCACTAGATATACAGTAGATATACAGTAGATATAGACTAGATATACAGTAGAGATAGACTAGATATACAGTAGATATACAGTAGATATGCACTAGATATACACTAGATATACACTAGATATACAGTAGAGATAGACTAGATATACACTAGATATACACTAGATATACACTAGATATACACTAGAGATAGACTAGATATACACTAGATATACACTAGATATACACTAGATATACACTAGATATGCACTAGATATACACTAGATATACACTAGATATACAGTAGAGATAGACTAGATATGCACTAGATATACAGTAGATATACACTAGATATACACTAGATATACAGTAGATATACACTAGATATACACTAGATATACAGTAGAGATAGACTAGATATACACTAGATATACACTAGATATACACTAGATATACACTAGAGATAGACTAGATATACACTAGATATACACTAGATATACACTAGATATACACTAGATATGCACAAGATATACACTAGATATACACTAGATATACACTAGATATACAGTAGAGATAGACTAGATATGCACTACATATACAGTAGATATACAGTAGATATACAGTAGATATACACTAGATATACACTAGATATACACTAGATATGCACTAGATATTCACTAGATATACAGTAGATATACAGTAGATATACACTAGATATACAGTAGATATACAGTAGATATACACTAGATATACACTAGATATACACTAGATATACACTAGATATACACTAGATATACAGCAGAGATAGACTAGATATGCACTAGATATACACTAGATATACACTAGATATACACACTAGAGATACACTATAGATACAATGGGGCTCTCGAGTGGCGCAGCGGTCTAAGGAAATGCATCCCAGTGCTAGAGGCATCACTACAGACCCTGGTTCGATTCCAGGCTGTATCACAATCCGGCCGTGATTGGGAGTCCCATAGGGCGGCGCACGATTGGCCCAGCGTTGTCCGGGTTTGGCCGGTGTAGGCCGTCATTGTAAATAAGAATTTGTTCTTAACTGACTTGCCTAGTTAAATAAAGGTTAAATAAAAATTTAAATAAAAATACACTATAGATACACTAGATATACAGCAGTCTGTGGACACCGCTTCAAATTAGTGGATTCGGCCATTACAGCCAAACCCGTTGCTGACAGGTGTATAAAATCGAGCACACAGCCATGCAATCTCCATAGACAAACGTTGGCAGTAGAATGGCCTTACTGAAGAGCTCAGTGACTTTGAACGTGGCACCGTCATAGGATGCCACCTTTCCAACAAGTCAGTTCGTCAAATTTCTGCCCTGCTAGAGCTGCCCCGATCAACTGTAAGTGCTGTCTGTTATTGTGAAGTGGAAACGTCTAGGAGCAACAAAGGCTCAGCCGCGAAGTGGTAGGCCACACAAGCTCACAGAACGGGACTGAAGCGCGTAAAAATTGTCTGTCCTCGGTTGCAACACTCACTACCAAGTTCCAAACTGCTTCTTGAAGCAATGTCAGCACAAGAACTGTTCGTCGGGAACTTAATGAAATGTGTTTCCATGGCCAAGCAGCCACACACAAGCCTAAGATCACCATGTGCAATGCCAAGCGTCGGCTGTAGTGGTGTGAATCTTGCCGCCATTGGACTCTGGAGCAGTGGAAACACGTTCTCTGGAGTGATTAATCATTCTTCACCATCTGGCAATCCCACGGACGAATCTGGGTTTGGCGGATGCCAGGAGAACGCTACCTGCCCCAATGGATAGTGCCAAATGTAAAGTTTGGTGGAGGAGGAATAATGGTCCGGGGCTGTTTATCATGGTGGCTGAATGGAAGCAAGTTCCTGCAGCAATGTTCCAACATCTAGTGGAAAGCCTTCCCAGAAGAGTGGAGGATGTTATAGCAGCAAAGGGGGAACCAACTCCACATTAATGCCCATGATTTTGGAATGAGATGTTGAACGAGCATACTTTTTGTCAGATAGCACATAAAATGATTACCTGTTTTGTCATTTGATATTACATTATGAGTTAAATATTAGATTTAATTTACAGTCAAAAGACATTTAATCAAACCTCAAATTACACATAGTAAAAAAACGTAAAAGGCAGCTGAGAAGTTATTCAAAACAGAGACCATGTTGCTCTTATTCTTCAGACTATTGTCATTTAAATTATGACAGACAGGATAGAATGTACTCCTTAACGTTTGTGTGTGTGTGTGTGTGTGTGTGTGTGTGTGTGTGTGTGTACAGGATTTTTTCCTTAATCTGCCAAATGAGAATTTAATGTCATGCTAAATGAACGACAGGCCCCTGTTGGTTAGGGCTGATATTGTCACCGACCTGACTGACTGTGTGATGGGAGACACAGACACATTGCGCTGTCAAATATAAAGGTGCGTGTGTGTGTGTGTGTGTGTGTAAACACACTGGGTTGACACGACGGTCGAGGGTTTAATCCACCAAACAGACTAATGAGTGAATATGTAGTCCCCTTGTAGCTCAGTTGGTAGAGCATGGCGCTTGCAACGCCAGGGTTGTGGGTTCGATTCCCACGGGGGACCAGTATGAAAAAAAAAAACATGAATGCACTCACTAACTGTAAGTCGCTCTGGATAAGAGCGTCTGCTAAAATGACTTAAATGTAAATATTGTCTTGTACAATATTCTCCTGAGTGGCGCAGTGGTCTAAGGCACTGCATCGCAGTGCTAGCTGTGCCACTAGAGATCCTGGTTCGAATCCAGGCTCTGTCGTAGCCGGCCGTGACCGGGAGACCCATGGGGCGGCGCGCAATTGGCCCAGCGTCGTCCAGGGTAGGGGAGGGAATGGCCGGCAGGGATGTAGCTCAGTTGATAGAGCATGGCGTTTGCAACGCCAGGGTTGTGGGTTCGATTCCCACAGGGGGTATGAAAAATAATAATGTAAGTCGCTCTGGATAAGAGCGTCTGCTAAATGACTAAAATGTAAATATTGTCTTGTCATGGGATTATGAACCTCAACGGTGTTGTCACCATTTACCTCTTTAGATGAACACAAACCAGAAAACCAGAAAACAAAAGCATTAAGGACAAACAAATATTTTTAATAATGTCATCTTGCCCAATTCATTAATCAAGTTCATAAGGTTTATTTATTTACATTATTCAGATTAGTTGACATTGTGTTGACAAATGACACTTGTCACTGTGAATGGTTGACCTCACAACTAGTCCACAATTAGCGTTCATGAATTTTGTCCTGTCTCCTTGGCTGGGGCCACGTACTGTATGTATTTGACACAGGAGTGTGTGTGCGTGCAGGTGTCCATGTCTGTGTCCATGTGTGTGTCCATGTCTGTGTCCATGTGTGTGTCCATGTCTGTGTCCATGTGTGCGTCCATGTGTGTGTGTGTCCATGTGTGAGAGTGTGTGTGTGTCCATGTGTGAGAGTGTGTGTGTCCATGTGTGAGTGTGTGTGTGTGTCCATGTGAGTGTGTGTGTGTGTGTGTGTGTGTGTGTGTGTGTGAGAGTGTGTGTCTGTGTGTGTGTCTGTGTGTGTGTGTGTGAGTGTGTGTGTGAGTGTGTGAGAGTGTGTGTGTGTGTCCATATGTGAGTGTGTGTGTGTCCATGTGTGAGTGTGTGTGTGTGTCCATGTGTGAGTGTGTGTGTGTGTCCATGTGAGTGTGTGTGAGTGTGTGTGTGTGTGTGTCCATGTGAGTGTGTGTGTGTCCATGTGAGTGTGTGTGTGTGTGTACAGCGCTACTCTTAAACCTCTGGTAGTAAACAAGGCCATTTGTGTGGTGAGATGATGAGTGTGTGTGTGAGGGGTGGGGTTGGGACACACACACACTCTGTTCAGGTTGGGCCGGCCCCCTTGCCTCCACTAGCATCATGATACGGTGCTCTGGTCCCAGCTAAGCAGATGGCTTCTGATTGGGCAGGCTTAGCGTCTCTAATTCAGGGCAGTGTATGGGAACAGGGCCTTATCATGCTTGGCTAGGCAGGACTGCATGGAGCGCAGGTTGGCATTTATTGGGATGACTCATGTACTGAAGGCAGCTCTGCAGAGTGGTCACTAGCTGGCACTGCCACAAAGTCATACAATCTGATTTTAAATCTAACTAACCTTAACCCAAACCTTAACCACACTGCTAACCCTAATGCCCAACCCTAACCTTAAAATTAAGACCAAAGAGCAATTGTTTTTTATTTTGTATTATATAGCGAATTTTGACTTTGCAGCTGGCTCATCTTGCGGAAATTGCTCAGTTATTCATAACAATAAACGTCGACCTGCGCACTGAGCAGGAGGACATTTACTACTGTCACGACTTCCTCCGAAGCTGCCACCTCTCCTTGTTCAGGGCAGGCTTCGGCGTACGTCGTCACCGGCCTTCTAGCCACTGCCGCTCCTCATCTCATCATTCCATTGGTTTTGTCTTGTTCATTACACACACCTGGTTTCATATCCCCTCATCAGTACCTGTATAAGTGTTCCCTCTGCCCCCTTGTCTTTGTGTGTGATTGTTTATTGTGGAGGATAGTGAAGCTCGGTGGAGCTCCTTGTGTTTTGTATCGCCGGGGTATTTTCCCTGTGTCCCTTGGTGGTTCCAGTGCGCCTGTTTTGTGCACTGGACTGTTTTGACGCATTACTGCGTAACTCTGTTTCCCTGAATAAATTCTGTTATTCTGTGATTTACCCTCCTGCGCCTGACTCCTTCAAATCACCCATCACAACTATTAAGAACACATGAATCTTTTTAGGGTTTGGGGGCCCTGGAATGTATACAGAGAATTGACTTCACTTCAATAAAAAAGGAGGTAGAAAATGATGAGAATAAAAGAAAAGAATTGAATGATATGAAATTCTGATTGAAAATCACATTTTTTTCTCCTTCCTTCTTCTTCCTTCTCTTTTATTCTCCTTTCCATCAGAATGAGTATTCTTAAATGTTTCGTTCCCTCATGACTGCGTCTGGGTAGGCAACTACTTTAGATTCAGCCGTGGGCCGATTTTTGTTTGAATGGATGGTCGGGGGGCCGGAACATAATTATAATAATTTTTACACTACAAATTGACCACAACTAAGCCCAAAAAAATGATTTTATTTGAAAATAACAATCATTTCAGACCTTGATGACACATTCGTTTTTAGAGGCTTTGCCACGCGGTCCTCCTGTTGCCAACCCCTGTATATGATTTTCTCTTGGTGCCATTTCACGATTGGTAAAAAAAAAAAAACACATACAAAACAAAACACAGTCAGTGAACGATTTTACTGCAGTTTTGCTGTGAGGAAGTTGCAGCATATAATTCTAGAGCAATTCTATTCTATAGTTCTACTGTATTGTAGTAGAATATCCTATTGTAATTCTACTGTAATGCCCAGTGGACACTTGAACCTTTTATGTTACAATTCTCCAGCAAGGTTCAACAAAATCGTGATAATTGTCCAAATTAATAAAAGTTATGAGAAATATGAATAAATAAAGCTGTTGTTAATCCTTTGGTTTATTTCATTGTAGTAAGGAGAGATAGACGAAGAAGGGTATTTAACCTTTTATTTATAGATATTAGTGTTATTGAGATAAAACCTACGGAGAAATAAAGACAACTATAACGTATAATCTGAGATTGAATTGAACATCTTGTTATGAGAACATTGTAAAGGCTACAGGACTCAGACATACTGTAATTTACACCACCACTTTCTGTGGACATTTGGTTAATAAGGGTAATCAGATCAGTGACAAATCAGATCAGTAGTCACAATCTAAATCTGAGTCTCCAAAAAAAGCTGCTATAAAGATACACTGTTTTATTACTTATTTTGTTGGCTTTATCCCAAAGCCAGGAATGCACTGCTTTCAGGATTTATGGAAGCAAATTAGTCATATTGTAATTTAGATCCACTGTTCCGTTATTATGCTATCTCTATGTAGTCACTTGATCAGGCCTTGAGGTCACCAGCCAGCAGAGCTCTTATGGTTCAATGGCTGATAGAGATACAGGACACTATGTTTCACGCAGTAGAACGCTTTTAAACAACTAATTGACTGAAGTCCATTTTGTTTGTGTTTTTTTCTGTGAGATCAATGCGCAGTTTCTCTAGAGATAAATCAGATCAAGCCCGAACTGTGTGATGTAGTTGGGAGTTGTAGTTTCCAACAGGCCGATATTCTACATAGTTTAACGCAGAAAACGATGTAGTTAACTACAATGACCATAATCCATTGGGCGCCTACTTGTCCGGTCTGCGTGCGGCAGACACAGAGAGGGAGAGACTGAAGAACGCGCAATACAGAGGGACAGCGAGCAGTTGATTAGTGAGGTACCTCTATCTGAAAATACATGATCTAAGTGATTGATAGTTGGTTTTTAACAGTCATTAAAGTATGCCTTATTTACTTTGAAGAACTACTAAAATAGTGATTTAGTCAGACAGCATAGGCAGCAGATCTATAGAGATGAGATGATGACTTGGAATTAAATAATAGTAATCAAATCAAATAAATATAATATACACAACAACTAAAATATTATATTAAAGTAAAGTCATGTGAATAAATGATGGTTAATAAGTGATAAGCAGTAATTGGCAGTCACTACCATCATGGGACTTTTATTTATTGTTTTATTCTGTGTTGTTACAGCATTCAACCCACATAATGCATAGTGTATTTAATATATATGTGCTTTTTCATACGGGTCATTCCATGAAAAGAGTGCCTTTTGTGTCCCTTTTGATATTTAAAGTAATCACTGTGCACCAATATTGAATTTTAAAAGCCTGCTATATTAAATGATGTGCCCTTTAATATAGACCACATGGAGAATTCAAGAAATTAAAATACATTTTAATATGAATAAAGACTTGCTAAAGTGTTAAAATTCTGCATTTTGACACGTCCCTCCTCCTTCAACCCTGTGTCACTTCTAGGAAGATTTCAACCCACTTAATCCCAAAATATGTCCAAGTTTCACCATCATTGTAAAGCCCTAGTTATTTGTATTGCTTTGACAAAGTCATTTCTGAACATTATTATTGATTTCATGTGATTAGTGATTCATTTACTTCTGTCCCTCATTTTAGGGTCAACTATGTTACATGAACTTAACTCTCATTTTAATACGGTGAAACTATCCTTTCCTTTTAAATATATTTTTTCCAAAAGAAACATATAACATCTAATAGTCAAATCATAGTGTAAAAGCCGGTGAGCTGATTCTACTATTTTTGGCAATTTTCTGGTGTTTTGTGGTGGAAAACTGAGAGGGTCGAGCATAACACCTCAACCCTGTTACCCATAGATAGGACAGGCTAGAAATGTAGTACTTTTTAATTTATTTATTTTTGCATTCAATTGTGCCTCCCTGTTACCCACAGCAAGCTTCCATTCCCCCTGTCACAAAGGTTTTTATGGCTGGAAATCGTCAACCCTGTTATGGTCAACCATCTTACTTTATTTGGCACTTAATAGGCAATTACTATAGTCTTTTTTTCATTTAACCCCTTGAGATGGGACATTATTATTATTATTTTTTTTTTGGCAGAATGTTAAAAAAAAGTGCTCTTTGTGGCAGAATGTTAAAATGAGGTGAAATCAAACGGGTTTTTTGGACCAAGTTACACTTCTCAAAAAGCACCGAATTGGTGGAACTACACATATAATATACCATTTAGCAGACACGTTTTTCCAAAGCCACTTACAGTCATGCGTGCATACATTTTTATTTATTTTTTTGTGTATGGGTGGTCCCGGGGATCGAACCCACTACCTTGGCGTTACAAGCGACGTGCTCTACCAGCTGAGCTACAGAGGACCACACAGTTCGTATACTAAATGCAACATATTTGTTCAGACCACCAGAGTTCTGCTGGTTGCTGCTATTTTCTCTGTCTATGTTCAAATGGCTCGAATGCAAATGATCCACTGGCGCCAACCAAATGAACCAGCCATAGGACATGACAACATCAGATAATAAATCACATAGTAGGCTACTCACTCACTGGCCTTAAACAGCGGTTGTCTCTAACACAGATTATCATCATCAGCCGGTTGGCCCAGCGATGGAGCGGCTCCCCACCATCTCCATAACGATGACGCTTGGCCCTTTGCTCGGGACGAATCGCACGGGCCGGGCAGGTGTCTACTAGGTTCCCTCCCGCCTCCCTGCTGCGTAAAGTCGCGTGTGGGCACGCTTCAAGTCGTTTGTGGAGCGCAGCGTTAAGGGAGGGAACAGTAGCTGTGAAAATAACACTTGAGATGCTGATAATGGTAAGGAGACAGAATTATATTGATGTCCATATTATCCATGGGACATTTATATTGCTGACTTCACTTGAACTTCAATAAGCTACAAACAATAATAGTTAGGCTATTCCTAATAAAATCCCATAACATAAATAATACGTGTAGCTACAATTCAATATTTATCGAAAAAAAAATACAGAAGAAAAAAACACAAACCTACTCTGACAACTAGTTGGATTAAAACTCCTTAATTTGTCTCCTATAAAATCCTATATATGGGTTGATGTTGTGCTCCCGCCACCGGAAACTATGATATAGGCCTAATAATAAAAAGGCGCTCTGCAAGGTTATGGCACTCAGTATGTAGCCTGTGTATTGCCTATAAATCTCATCAAATGACAGTCGGCCAGTGAAGAGTTAAATGGAGGAGACGCCTAGTGACACGCCTCATTGGGCATATTATGTGCTGCAAACAAAACGTGTGTGTGTGTGTGTGTGTGTGTGTGTGCGTGCCAGACAGCCAGTGCATCGCGCCCCTTCTACATGCCTCTCCCTCTCTGCTCACACTCTCTCTCTCTCTCTCTCTCTCTCTCTCTCTCTCTCTCTCTCTCTCTCTCTCTCTCTCTCTCTCTCTCTGCCTCTCTCTCTCTCTCTCTCTCCCTCTCTGCTCACACTCTCTCTCTCTCTCTCTCTCTCTCTCTCTCTCTCTCTCTCTCTCTGCCTCTCTCTCTCTCTCTCTCTCTCTCTCTCTCTCTCTCTGCCTCTCTCTCTCTCTCTCTCTCTCTGCCTCTCTCTCTCTCTCTCTCTCTCTCTCTCTCTCTCTCTCTCTCTGCCTCTGCCTCTGCCTCTGCAGCGAAGGACTATATCTGCGGCACCACTGTCACTTTCACGACCACACAGGGACATGTACTGACGCGGAGAGGAGGACGCACCGACACCTGCTCTCCAAGGCGGCGTATTAATTCCAGCATCACTTCTGTGGATTATTATTTATTTTCAACAAAAAGGTACGTAGCCTACAGCCTACATTTGGTATGCGCTTAATGGGTGGTTTGTTGGGGAACGAGAGAACGACAGGCAGACACCACCACAAAGTAGTAGCGTAGGCAGCATCCTGGCTGCGGTCTATGAATGGACCATCGTGTAAGGCTGGCTACAGCTCTCGGCAGATGTAGGGGGGGCGAGGAGACAAGCGGCAATTTAGCTCTTGCATTGATCTAGGACAGTTTTTTAGACTGACAAGGCACCCAGATTTGGGAGTAAAACACGCTCTGAAATAAAAGGCAGAAGGTCGAATGGGTTGGCCTCATCCGTTTTATGGTGGGCATACATTCCGCCTGCTATTCTCTCTCATTTAGCTCAGATGCATATTCATTGGACCTTTTGTGTGGTTTTTCCCTTGTGAGAGAGCGACCTTTTAAGTCACAAAAGAACCGGCTATATAGGGGATGGGAGCGAAAAATGGCTTTTCTGAAAGCGTTAGGTCTCTAGTTGAACGGCTGCATTTGGTGGATAATATAGAATTGCCTAAATAAGAGGAGATTATATTGCTCCAAACTATTTTCTCTCCACCAATCCAGCTGAAGAGAAAAGTTACTTTTGTTCGAGGGCCGGAACGTTTCTTGAATGATAATATTTGAGTAAAGAGGTCTGAAAGAGGATAACTCCAGTTGATTTTGCTTTTAGTCTTTAGACACAATAAGAAAATGAATGGAAAACAAATGATCCATCATCACACAGCAGAAAAGGAGCAACATCTAATGGAATGGTGACACGTAGGCCTGTGCAATATTATATTCAACTTGTCAGTGTTTTAAAACCTTGTTGTTACATGTTTAACATGAATGCCGAATTATCTTTACATGCCAAATGTTATTAAGTATAAGTTCATAATCTCTTGAGATCTACACGCACGTTTTATATAGCGTGAAGGGGGGTACGCCAAGGTAGCACGATTTGGAAGAAAAAATAAATAAACGCATTATCTGTTGAATAGCATATGTGCATAACGTTTATATCGGCCTAGCCTATAAAATGACATAACTTGCAAAAATAACACATGGAATTAGATAATACGACGTGCAATCAGTATCTTTATAACATTCTATTATTTACCAGATATTCCTCTAGACAAGCTGTTTTAGCAATACACGCAGTGTCCACCGTTGTGTTCTTCGGGCCTAAGCTTAATTGAATTAAACATGTGGCAAAGCAAATGTATATAGATCACAGCTGCATAATGCGGTGCAGGCCAGAGGAACTGGTCTTCACGTCACCGGTAAATACACACATTCAGAAGGTAAATTAGAAGGAAAAAAATACTCCTTGAGCAGCCTTAATTACAGTCTCGAGAGGGAAAGTGGTGGATTATGGTAATGTGTGGACATACGTTCAGAGCGCGTGTAGAATGGAGCGAAAGGTTAGATGACATGAAATCAGTGACTTTGACAGTCCACTCCAAATCCATTCGATATGCTCTAATTTATACGGACCTCACCATTTCTTACTGCAATTTTTTTTTTCTTCCACAGGCTATAATTAGTTTACACGCTTTTAGAAATGAGGGTTTGAGGTGGATGTAGCTGCAGTTTGAATTTCCAATAGCCTATAATAAAAACATTTGTAATAATAATACAATGACAAACGTAATTAATATTATAATTATCAACAATAATTTGGAGGCAGGGATAATGTATTATTATAATTGGCATTATTATCATCCAATTGATGTGCTATTGTTATTGTTGTTGTTGTTGATGTTTTTCATTATTAGGCATTATTATTAACATAATAATTAATACCGTTCTTACTATTCCGTTTAGACCCGTGCAATTATTTCCTCACAATTACCAGCTATTCCAACAGCACATGGGAATACCACGGGAAATAGGCAAGCAACCATGCTCTTTGAAATGGATAGGCCGCTCTCATCGTACAATAGACTTCAATTAATTAAAACGCCCGGTCCCCCCAAAAAAAGGCCCTTTCCCAGTCCAGCCCGGCCTTGACAGCTGGCTCCATGTATTTAGCCAACCTTCTCATGAAGTGCCAATTTATTTGACCTCCTCATCATCGAGACCATTTGTATATTGTATTTTTATTCATTCTCTCTCTCTCTTTCTCTTTGTCTGTCCGCAACCAACAGCCAACGATGGAGGAATCCAGCTCACATAAGTTGGTTTGGGACGGCGACGCCAAAGCCGTGCAGCAGTGTCTAACGGATATATTCACCAGCGTCTACACCACGTGTGACATTCCGGAAAATGCAATTTTCGGCCCTTGTGTATTGAGCCACACGTCGTTGTATGACAGCATAGCCTTCGTAGCACTCAAATCAACGGACAAACGAACTGCGCCGTACATATTCAGGGTAAGGAAATAATACTATTGTGATTTTCGAGAATGATAATAGTGATAATGTTCTATATTTACGATTTTATTACATCTCCTTATTCAGACTGAATTAAATTGTCTGCCATGGTTGATTTATCATTAGGTCTATTGCACCCAGAGTAGGCGACATTGAAGATACAAATATGTTTTTTCATTTCTATTTCTTATGACATTGGTGTGACGCCTATATTATTTGTATTAGACCCAACTGGACGTGTTATCTTACAAGATAGCATGCAGGTATAATGCATTTTGATAGTTGCACAACCAAAACACATTCAAAATAGCCTATATATTTATTTTTGGCCACAGCCTATGCGTAAACGGTAAGAATGAATGCTGAAGCACGGACTTCTCGTTTGGGTCCAACTAACGAATTTTCCTCGCTTTCTGTCACCGTTCAACGCGCAGGTGGACACGTCAGCAGCCAACAGCACGTCGGACGGCTTGATGTGGCTGCGGCTCGTGCAGTCGGCGCGGGACCGGGACGAGCAGAACCTCGAGTCCTACGTGAAGAACGGACAGCTGTTCTACCGGTCTCTCCGGAGGATCGAGAAGGACGAGGAGCTGTTGGTCTGGTACGGGAAAGACCTGATTGAGCTGCTGCTGCTCAGCGCGAGTAAAGCACCGGTCAAGGCCAATGGTGAGTTGGTAGCCTACTAGCTTGGCCGGGTAGTGGAACAGACCTAGAAGGTTTGCACTGAAGCGTTCCGTTTCAGTTGGCTGTTTTGTAGTTTCGGTCTCGCCTTTCTTGATAATGATCCATCAAAAATAATTCCAATAGTCTTGTAGCTCATATTCAGTTTATATTCAAATTGACAAAAGAGGATAATAACAGCTTTTGTCAAATAAGACTACATTGTGCATTTACAATCACCAACAGTTGAGGGTAAATAAATTGCGTAAATTAGGTGTTCCAAAAATAAATGCAATAGGCTTATTTCTGTATTTATAATTTATAGTTTACAATAATCAGAAGATGATAGCTCTATTTCAGCTTTACCAAAACATTACAGAACCCACTACTGTTTTTTTAAGGAAGATACTGTATATTAGCAAGCTTTTTTATTCTTTCTGAATGATTTACATTCTTTTCCTTCTGTTCATTTCCAGGGTCCGCTCCCTACTCCTGTCCTGACTGCAACCAGCGCTTCCAGTTTGAGTTCCCCTTCCTGGCCCACCTGAGGTTCCGCTGCACCAAGAGACTACAGAGCATGGCAGCAGGCAGTGTGGACGAGGAGGTCCACAGTAAGGAGCCAAGCACAGAGCGCCCTAACCCCAACACTACCACCACCACACCCACCAGAGCTAGCCCTAAACTGGGCCGCTCGGAGGGGGACAGCGCCAAACCCTCCACAGACTTCCATAACCTAGCCAGAGACCTGGAGAACAGTCGGACCAGTCCGCCGAGTGACCGTGAGGCTGAGATCCGCAGCGAGAGCTCTGGGAAGAGGAAGTTCTCCGATGTGGAGGACAGGGAGAGGGATGGTAGCAGGGCCTCTCTGAGTCTGTCTCAGTCCCTCAAGTCTAAGGAGGAGCTGGCTAGCTCAGCACAGAACTATCGGGGAGTGTACGGCCTGGAGGAGAATCGACGAGGGCCGACGTTCTCCCCTCCAGGGTCGGGGTCCACCGAGTCGGGTGGTGAGGGTAAACGCAGTGCCTTCACCGAGGTCAAGAAGTCTCCACAGAGCTTAAAGACGCACAGCGGCAGCACCAAAAACCTCCAGAGCTCCAATGCCGAGAACAAGGACGGAGGTCGGCCCAGCCCGGGCAGCAACCCTCCCCAGGAGAAGCATCTCAACATCAGGCAGGTTCTGTCAGAGACCCAACCTCCCCAGTCCCAGACCCGCATGGAGTCCTCTCCGCTCGGGAGCGCCTTCACCTCCGTAGTCCAGCAGGGTGGGGGCAATGGCGGGCAGAGGAAGAGCGCCTTCAGCCAACCCTCCCGCCACTCTACCTCCTCCTTCTCCCAGATCTCTCCTCTGGTCATGACTACGCCCAAACTCCTGGACTGCCACCCGGCGGTGGGCGACACCATCTCTTCCTCCAGACTCTACCAGGCAGACCACCTGGCCGCCAAACTCCACGGCGCAGAGCTGGGCGCCAACTGCCCAGTGCCAGGAGCCATGTCCAAGCAGAGCCCGTTCCTCTACGCGGCGGCTGCAGCCACAGCCTTCTGGCCCAAGAGCCAGGGCCCCATCCAGCTGCAGATGCCCTCAGCGCTAACCTTACTACCACCCTCCTTCACCTCTCTGTGTCTGCCCGCCCAGAACTGGTGCGCCAAGTGCAACGCCTCCTTCCGTATGACCTCTGACCTGGTGTACCACATGAGGTCGCACCACAAGAAAGAGTTTGCCATGGAGCCAATGGTCAAGAGGAGGCGTGAAGAGAAACTTAAGTGTCCAATCTGTAACGAGTCGTTCAGGGAGAGGCACCACCTCTCGCGTCACATGACCTCCCACAACTGATTTTTAGATCAATAACATACCGTTTTCACACATGCTAGGGCGAGCTGAACTAAGCTGAGCCGAGCCGAGCTGTACTGTACTGCACTGGCCTGGTTACGGAATTGCATTTGATTAAGAAACCCTTGCTTGAAAGGACAGTGTGTAAAGAATATACTGTAGGCGAACCGGCACAGTAAGGTTCGGCCATCCACTGAAGTTTCTGGGACGGACCGTAAAAGACAATGGGAAAATAGTATACCCCTGCCAGGCCAGCACAGCACGGTTTGGGTCAGCATGGTAGTGGGAAAGGGGTATCACATCACAGACCATGGGGAGGAACTTTTTTGCTGACTGACTGACTGACTGACTGACTGACTGACTGTCTGACTGACTGACTGGCTGGCTGTCTGGCTGACTGGCTGACTGGCTGTCTGACTGTCTGGCTGACTGACTGGCTGGCTGACTGGCTGACTGGCTGACTGACTGACTGACTGACTGACTGACTGACTGACTGGCTGGCTGGCTGACTGACTGACTGGCTGGCTGACTGGCTGGCTGTCTGGCTGACTGACTGACTGACTGACTGGCTGGCTGACTGACTGGCTGACTGGCTGACTGGCTGGCTGACTGGCTGACTGGCTGACTGGCTGTCTGGCTGGCTGACTGACTGACTGGCTGGCTGTCTGGCTGACTGGCTGACTGGCTGTCTGACTGTCTGGCTGACTGACTGGCTGGCTGACTGGCTGACTGGCTGACTGACTGACTGACTGACTGACTGACTGACTGGCTGGCTGGCTGACTGACTGACTGGCTGGCTGGCTGGCTGTCTGGCTGACTGACTGACTGACTGACTGGCTGGCTGACTGACTGGCTGACTGGCTGGCTGACTGGCTGGCTGACTGGCTGACTGGCTGACTGGCTGTCTGGCTGGCTGACTGACTGACTGGCTGGCTGTCTGGCTGACTGGCTGACTGGCTGACTGGCTGTCTGACTGTCTGGCTGACTGGCTGACTGGCTGGCTGGCTGGCTGGCTGTCTGGCTGACTGGCTGACTGACTGACTGACTGGCTGGCTGGCTGACTGGCTGACTGGCTGACTGGCTGTCTGACTGTCTGGCTGACTGGCTGACTGGCTGGCTGACTGACTGGCTGGACATACACCACTTAAAGGAGCACTTGTTTTCAACACAGACAGTTGTTATGTTCCTTGAGTTTGTTTTTGGTTTCTTCTTCAAATGTCATGTTTGTTTATTTGAGTGTATGCAAATGCTTTTTTGACTTGAGAAATGAATCTATTTATCTTATGAAGCACTTACAATTTGGGAAATAAGGGACGATAAGAATATGTGTATTTAAATGTACAGTAAGTTGTATTTTATATTATATAAAGACATATATAGAAAATGATAAATAAAAACAGTTGCATTACATGGTTTACTATTCAATACGTTTTTTCATGTCCACCTTAAATGTTGAATAATATTGACACAAACTGGGATATGACGTCAGACAGACTGACTATATTTCAGAGTGCATGTGTAATAATGCTTATTGATATAAATAAGATGCAGTCTATACAGTTACAATGTAAATACCTGTTTTGTTTGAAATACAAAGTGTAATATTTTGTGTCAGTGGGGAATACAGTAGTTTCAGTGTTTCTTCCTTCATGCTGAAATGTACTACTTGATAGTTTACCTAATCATGTTGAATGCTTTGACAATAAAATAGCTTTATTTTCATCTCTATGTGTGGAACCTGTGTTTATACAATATAACAATGTAAAGAAATTACATTTACCAAGGTTGTAGATAGGAATATAGACAATCGATATGAATCCACATCATACATGACTACAAAGTGTTTAAGGTGCCTAACTATATCATATATATATATATATATATATATATATATATATATATATATATATATATATATATATACTATATCATAGACCTACTTGGAGCTCATCGTGTAATGCGAATATTATCTGGTCAAAAGATGAGCTAATTCTTTTAAAACAAGTAAATGTTTTAGGCTGAAAATGGTCATAAATCCATCTCAAAGATATGACGATCACTGTATTATGGTCCCACGTTTATTTCAGCCTTTGTACATATAAAGAGTAGGCCTTCTGTTTCGCCCATTCGTAAAATGCTGCGTTGGCTAATAAAACAATATGATATTGTGGCCCAGGATGTAGTCTAGTCTAGTGGCCCAGGATATATGAAAAGAAGATCAGGCTTCTGACAATTAAAACATATTTTCTGCAGTCCTATTCTGTAATCACACGAGGGGTGTAGGCTTAGTGTAGTCCATGTCTGCATTGTCGGATTGTCCTGATCCCGATAGATCCGGGCCTCGTTTCCCAGAGCATTTGTAGCGTTAAAAATCATAGTTAGAACCATCTTACGATGTATCTTTAGTAGCCGAGCTGTTTCCCAGAGTATTCGTCAGTAACATGCTTCGTTAATAGCGTGGCTCTTAAAAATCTTCACACATCTTTGAGTGATCCAGACCAGAGTTTCCCAAACTCGGTCCTTGGGCCCCCCTGGGTGCACGTTATGGGTTTTGCCCTAGCACTACACAGCTAATTAAAAATAATCAAAGCTTGATGATGAGTTGGTTATTTGAACCATCTGCCGCAGGACCGAGTTTGGAAACCCTAATCCAGACCACTCATAGAGCAGGCAAAGTGCATCATTAGGTTTTATCTCCGATAAACATAGAGAACCAAGAGGCTATCTGTCTGACTGTGACTGCGGAAAACTTCAGAACGAAGTTAACTACAAATACACAGTTCCCAAAGTTTGTGCAATTGTTACAAACAAGCGAAGGATAAAACAATGCTTCAAATAAAAACCGAGATGACTGCATTATACAATACATAGGCTACATGAGCCTAAATAGGCTATTTCAATCATATTTAAATCAATTTCACGTTCAATCAATTGAGTTATAGTTTGCGACAAGGCTACTGTCTGTAATTTGTGCCTCAATGTGTTTCATGGTGTGTGACAACATGTGCGCAATGATGTGCCCAATCTGGGATTCAGCCTAGTGCATTATTATTGGGGAAGCATAATAAGCCTCCTCAGTAGCCTATTTGCAGCCATAGGTGGTAATATCTCCCTAGGAGCTGATCCGTCTTCATTATTGTGGAATAATTATATTGTTAAATTAAGATTTGAATGGAAAAAGCAGATTAGAGAGCCGGGAAGCTTTTCTTTCCATCCTTTCAGTATCGACACACGATCTAATGACCCATTGCGAACGTTCTCTGTCTCTACATGATTGTTTGGGAAACGCTTAAAAAGTTGGCTCATAAATAACGATGCATCTGGTACGATCATCGTAACGCTTAAATTCCATCGCAACTGGGAAACGAGGCCCTGTATAATCATGATCATAATAATCATAATCATAATTTCACCAGAAATATTATATTTTTACTGTTATGTCATGATTTCTTTATGATTAAGTCAAATGAAAATCACCATTATTATTATTGCGCTGCACAGCGCAACACGGAATTAGGTATATCGTATCTCTAGATAAAGTAGCATAATACAAATAATAGCTGATATACAGCGAGAAAAGCTTTCTCCAAGAAAAGTGCTATAGCAGCTCTCCATGGCTACTTCATGGGCGCAAATGGGCGCAAACAGCTTCAAGTGGAATAAAAGCACGTTCCCTCCCTCCCTTCCCACAAGAAGCAATGCAGAACCTGTACTAGTACAGTTCTTCTTCTGTATTCGCCTAATAGTTGTACTTTTATTTACTTCTAATGAAAATAAAAATGCAATTCCATTAACATTATCGATGCCTTCACCGTATCAGGCTACCCAATGGCATCTCGTTAAATCCACAGAATATCAGCAACCGCACCTGCAAATGTTTTCGATGAATAAAATAATACAATTAGATAAAATAGAAGAAGAAAAAAATATCAACCACTACTAATGCCTGACGCATTGCAAATGATCATACCCGTCTCGTGTATTTTTTGATAACCCCCTAGGCCTACTTTCCGTTTCTCATAAGCTTATAATAGGCCTACTGGCTACATCTAATAAAATGGATATAAGAAATCCATTGCATTACATTAAAATCTATTATTCCATGTGAAATCACAAGTCCTGTCTTTTTAGGGGTGTGCGTTGATTTACAGCGACATTAAGTTTCCTTTCCAGTAAAGTGCAGTTAGAACACATGTCCGCTATTTACACTTTATGATCATGAACAAATGCAAAACATGTGTAAAACAAGTTGAACAGAATACAGCCTAGTCCTACCCATGGATTGAAATCCACTAAAGCCTAGGGGGATGTTTAAAAATATAGATTTAAATTATAAAACGAATGAAATTATTAGGATAAAATCGTTATTATTGTCCAGTAGTTTAGTCTAGTTATCATTTGCATTTTATAAAGGGGAGAAAGACGCACCGTTGGGAACCCTGAAGTAGACGCTGAAACGTCGAAATATAGCTCAACAGTGACATCAAGCGGAGAGAGTGTGAATTACAGACAATTCTACAGCAGCAAATGTCATTGTCCTCAGAGCCAGCCCTCAAACGGCGACAAATGAATTCCCACCTTTATCTAGCAATCACTCACAGAGCCAGGTGGACATAGCACAGTCCTCAACACATATCAACAATTCACTCTGGAGGTGAATAGATCATAATTGTAGTTAATTATTAAGCATCTGTCATTCTGGTGGACTTAGGCTACATATTGTCTCTCCATGGATCATATGAATACTCCACTGTAAGGTCCTTTTATACCACCAGTCAGTCACAAATGCATTATGGACATTATAGTCAATGTAGAGTAAATCCTAACCAAACCAACAGCTATAGATCTAAAACACCTATCATTTGTCAATGGAGTAAACAGGTCAATTGAAAAGAGACAGAGTGATAGACAGATACTGTTGAGAGTGAGAAATCTCCATTACCCCCCCACCACACACAAACACCACCACACACACACACACACACACACACACACCCACACACACACACACACACACACACACACACACACACACACACACACACACACACACACACACACACACACACACACACACACACACACACACACACACACACACACACACACACACACACACACACACACACACACACACACACACACACACACACACACACACACACACACACACACACACACACACACACACACACACACACACACACACACACACACACACACACACACACACACACACACACACACACACACACACACACACACAGTATTGTGTGGGTAAAATCACTAGGGAAGCCTGAAAAAAAGCCATATTATAACCTATGTGTTGTGATAATTGCGTTGTTTGCTCTGTAACCTGTTAGTTCATATGCCTTGACACCGTGATATATAGGCCTAAAGGCCGAGACAATAAGACACAGTGGCAGAATAAATTCAACCACACCTTTGTTTCATCACAAAAGCGGAGAGCAACATCTATCCGGTGGGAGCAACATCTATCCGGTGGAGTCCACAAAGCATATTGTGGACTCCCCCCCCACTAGCCTGTGATATTTAATGCCCCATGCTTGGCTGCTGGTGTCCCTACCAGCCTGTGATATTTAATGCCCCATGCATGGCTGCTGGTGTCCCCACCAGCCTGTGATATTTAATGCCCCATGCATGGCTGCTGGTGTCCCCACCAGCCTGTGATATTTAATGCCCCATGCATGGCTGCTGGTGTCCCCACCAGCCTGTGATATTTAATGCCCCATGCTTGGCTGCTGGTGTCATTGTTCCCTTTCCTGAGCCTCTCCTGTCACATATGTCCCTACATCACTCAGCGCTGTGGAGGTGGCTCTAGTACGGTGTTGCTAGCCTTGCTGGCTCACTAACACATTTCTCTCTCTCTCTCTCTCTCTCTCTCTCTCTCTCTCTCTCTCTCTCTCTCTCTCTCTCTCTCTCCCTCTCTCTTTCTCTCTCTCTCTCTCTCTCTCTCTCTCTCTCTCTCTCTCTCTCTCTCTCTCTCTCTCTCTTCTCTCTCTCTCTCTCTCTCTCTCTCTCTCTCTCTCTCTCTCTCTCTCTCTCTCTCTCTCTCTTAAGGGCTTTATTGGCATGGGAAACATATATTACAGTTTTTCTCAATTGTTTACACACAAATACTGGTACTTGAGACACAATGACCACAACATGTAACTCATGCACCAACCCCCCTGAATCAATTCTGCTAAACTACAAGCACAATTCCCGCTTTACACTCAAATTGCAGTTCTACAACACACTTTTTTCAAAATACTACACACAAATCTTTGCATTTGGCACAATTTTCATGCAGAAAATCTATTGTTTTCACAATGAACACACTGCCATTCAAATATGCACACTGACTCATCACATGGGCAAACACCCGTCACACAGTTTTACAATTAGCAATCAGAGCTTTAGCATAAAAGGGCAACAGGTGAGCTCTTCTGTTTTGGAGCAATGGATGCCAACATTGGAAACAGAGGCAGAGCCAGAGGAGTGAGAGTAAGAGGACGAGGACGAGGAAGGCCAAGGACCGTAATCTCTGATGAGATCCGAGCCACTTTGGTTGATCATGTGGTCAACCATGGTCTAACAATGAGGGAGGCTGGGCAAAGAGTACAGCCAAATTTGAGCAGGTACACTGTAGCATCCATTATCCGGACATTCCGAAATGAGAATAGGCAAGAAATCTACTCTCACTAGAAAATTGCAGTACTGCATATCAATACAGTACTCAATGAGTACAGTAGTACAGTATTGCCTGTGGACTGTTCTGTAGGACTGTAAAAATAAAGTGTGTTTCAAGTATTTGGGAAATGTATTTCTACTTTGTATTTACAGCATTTTACTATTTGTTTGGCAGAACTGAAAGATTACCAATACAAGGTGGTCGGGAACGTGTTCTGTCTCCTGAACAGGAAACTGAAATCATGAACATGGTCCTAGAAAAGAACGCCATAACATTACGGCAAATACAAAGAAATATAATAGAAAACAATGAGATATTTCAAAATATTGATAGGGTAAGCTTATCAACACTGGACCGTGTCTTGCGCAGAAATAATCTCAGGATGAAGCAGGTCTACAGGGTGCCATTTGAACGCAATTCAGAAAGAGTCAAAGAATTGCGATATAACTATGTGCAAGTGAGTCCTATACAATCCCACAATTGATGCATACTCTCAACACTGTATAAATTATACATATTTCAGTATTGTAATCATAATGATTGTGCTTCACATTAGTGACCACTCCATGTCTATTTCTGATATTGTCATGTGTGTTTCAGAGAGTCCTTGAGCTAGAGGTGGCTGCAGTGGAGCACCAGTTCATCTTCATTGATGAGGTTGGATTCAACCTCACAAAAAGACGAAAGAGGGGAAGGAATATCATCGGCCAGCGTACCATTGTTCAAGTCCCTGGCCAGCGCAGATGGAACATCACAATGTGTGCAGCGATTACCCACCACGGCGTCATCCATCACCATGCTACCCTTGGCCCCTACAACACCACCCATCTGATCACATTCCTGGACACCCTACACAACACACTCATTCCACCAGATCAGGTAGATGGCCCAGAGCAGCTCAGGTACGTTGTCATTTGGGACAACGTAAGTTTCCACAGGGCTGCTCTGGTTCGTAACTGGTTCACTGCCCACCCACGCTTTTTAGTTGTTTATCTCCCTCCATATTCTCCATTCCTCAATCCTATTGAGGATTTTTTTTCTGCCTGGAGATGGAAAGTGTATGACCGAAATCCACAAACGCATATACCTCTTCTCCAAGCTATGGAAGACGCATGTGGAGATATAGCAGCTGATGCTTTTCATGGCTGGAATCGCCATGCTAGGCGATATTTCCCCCGCTGCTTGGCCAGGGAAAACATTGCTTGTGATGTGGATGAGGTGCTGTAACTGTATACATTAAATTCTTCTGTTTTGTATGTAGACCACTGTATGTGCAACTTTGTGTTGGTTGGGAATGGGATGTACACTGTGTACATTGTTTTTGTGGGAAAAATAAAATATATTTGTTACCGTGTATTTGTGTGTTCTGAGTATAAAAACAATATTCTCAAATATTTTACAACACACTTATGTATGTATTGTCTGTAGTAATGGCAACACTGAACCAAAAAAAAGGCCTACGTCATTATGATGAATGGAGAAGAAGTGTTTTCCATTCATCATAGTGTTTTACATTGAGCACATCAGTGTTCAACTGGTTCTTATAAATGTCTATTCATATGATGGTTTGTGTGTGTCATTTGAAAACAAAATACCATTTTGATAAGAAATAACATTGTTTTGAATGTAAAGTTTCATTTTGCTGGAGAATTGAGGGGTTTTGCCCATTGTGTGTGTGTGTTTTTTGATTTGTGTGTAGAGTTCTGAGAATATGAGGCATGCTTTCAGAAAATGTGTGTAAACAATCGAGAAAAACTGTAACATTGCCAAAGCAAGTGAAGTACAGTGAGGGAAAAAAAGTATTTGATCCCCTGCTGATTTTGTACGTTTTCCCACTGACAAAGACATGATCAGTCTATAATTTTAATGGTTGGTTTATTTGAACAGTGAGAGACAGAATAACAACAACAAAAAATCCAGAAAAACGCATGTCAAAATGTTATAAATTGATTTGCATTTTAATGAGGGAAATAAGTATTTGACCCCTCTGCAAAACATGACTTGTTTCTTGTAGTTGGCCACCAGGTTTGCACACATCTCAGGAGGGATTTTGTCCCACTCCTCTTTGCAGATCTTCTCCAAGTCATTAAGGTTTCGAGGCTGATGTTTGGCAACTCGAACCTTCAGCTCCCTCCACAGATTTTCTATGGGATTAAGGTCTGAAGACTGGCTAGGCCACTCCAGGACCTTAATGTACTTCTTCTTGAGCCACTCCTTTCTTGCCTTGGCCGTGTGTTTTGGGTCATTGTCATGCTGGAATACCCATCCACGACCCATTTTCAATGCCCTGGCTGAGGGAAGGAGGTTCTCATCCAAGATTTAACGGTACATGGCCCCGTCCATCGTCCCTTTGATGCGGTGAAGTTGTCCTGTCCCCTTAGCAGAAAAACACCCCCAAAGCATACTGTTTCCACCTCCATGTTTGACGGTGGGGATGGTCTTCTTGGGGTCATAGGCAGCATTCCTCCTCCTCCAAACACGGCGAGTTGAGTTGATGCCAAAGAGCTCGATTTTGGTCTCATCTGACCACAACACTTTCACCCAGTTCTCCTCTGAATCATTCAGATGTTAATTGGCTAACTTCAGACGGCCCTGTATATGTGCTTTCTTGAGCAGGGGGACCTTGCGGGCGCTGCAGGATTTCAGTCCTTCACGGCGTAGTGTGTTACCAATTGTTTTCTTGGTGACTATGGTCCCAGCTGCCTTGAGATCATTGACAAGATCCTCCCGTGTAGTTCTGGGCTGATTCCTCACCGTTCTCATGATCATTGCAACTCCACGAGGTGAGATCTTGCATGGAGCCCCAGGCCGAGGGAGATTGACAGTTATTTTGTGTTTCTTCCATTTGCGAATAATCGAACCAACTGTTATCACCTTCTCACCAAGCTGCTTGGCTATGGTCTTGTAGCCCATTCCAGCCTTGTGTAGGTCTACAATCTTGTCCCTGACATCCTTGGAGAGCTCTTTGGTCTTGGCCATGGTGGAGAGTTTGGAATCTGATTGATTGATTGCTTCTGTGGACAGGTGTCTTTTATACAGGTAACAAGATGAGATTAGGAGCACTCCCTTTAAGAGTGTGCTCCTAATCTCAGCTCGTTACCTGTATAAAAGACACCTGGGAGCCAGAAATCTTTCTGATTGAGAGGGGGTCAAATACTTATTTCCCTCATTTAAATGCAAATCAATTTATAACATTTTTGACATGCGTTTTTCTGGATTTTTGTTGTTGTTATTCTGTCTCTCACTGTTCAAATAAACCTACCATTAAAATTATAGACTCATCATGTCTTTGTCAGTGGGCAAACGTACAAAATCAGCAGGGGATCAAATACTTTTTTCCCTCACTGTAGATAGTGTGGTCCTCTGTAGCTCAATTGGTAGAGCATGGCGCTTGTAACGCTTGGGTATTGGGTTCGATCCCCGGGACCACCCATACCTAAAAATGTATGCACACATGACTGTAAGTCGCTTTGGATAAAAGCGTCTGCTAAATGGCATATTATATTATAGTTAACAAAAGTGAACAAAAAAATAAATATTAACAATAAACATTACACTCAGCAGTTCCAAAAGAATAAAGACATTTCAAATGTCATATTATGTCTATATACAGTGTTGTAATGATGTGCAAATAGTTAAAGTACAAATGGGAAAATACGGGTTGTATTTATAATGGTGTTTGTTCTTCACTGGTTGCCCCTTTTCTTGTGGCAACAGGTCACAAATCTTGTTGCTGTGATGGCACACTGTGGTATTTCACCCAGTAGATAAGGGAGTTTATCAAAATTGGGTTTGATTTCGAATTCTTTGTGGATCGCTGTAATCTGAGGGAAATATGTGTCTCTAATATGGTCATACATTTGGCAGGAAGTTAGGAAGTGCAGCTCAGTTTCCAACTCATTTTGTGGGCAGTGTGCACATAGCCTGTCTTCTCTTGAGAGCCAGGTCTGCCTACGGCGGCCTTTCTCAATAACAAGGCTATGCTCACTGAGCCTGTACATAGTCAAAGCTTTCCTTAGGTTTGGGTCAGTCACAGTGGTCAGGTATTCTGCCACTGTGTACTCTCTGTTTAGAGCCAAATAGCATTCTAGTTTGCTCCGTTTTTTTGTTAATTCTTTCCAATGTGTCAAGTAATTATCTTTTTGTTTTCTCATGATTTGGTTGGGTCTAATTGTGTTGTTTTTGTTGTCCTGTGTCTCTGTGGGGTCTGTTTGTGTTTGTGAACAGAGACCCAGGACCAGCTTGCTTAGGGGACTCTTCTCCAAGTTCATCTCTCTGTAGGTGATGGCTTTGTTATGGAAGGTTTGGGAATCGCGTCCTTTTAAGTGGTTATAGAATTTAACGGCTCTTTTCTGGATTTTAATCATTAGCGGGTGTCGGCCTAATTCTGCTCTGCATGCATTATTTTGTGTTTTTCGCTGTACACAGAGGATATTTTTGCAGAATTCTGCATGCAGAGTCTCAATTTGGTGTTTGTCCCATTTTGTGAATTCTTGGTTGGTGAGCAGACCCCAGACCTCACAACCATAAAGGGCAATGGGTTCTATAACTGATTCAAGTATTTTTTGCAAGATCCTAATTGGTATGTCAAATTTTATGTTCCTTTTGATGGCTTAGAAGGCCCTTCTTGCCTTGTCTCTCAGATTGTTCACAGCTTGGTGGAAGTTACCTGTGGCGCTGATGTTTAGGCCGAGGTGTGTATAGTTTTTTGTGTGCTCTAGGACAACGGTGTCTAGATGGAATTTGTATTTTTGGTCCTGGCAACTGGACCTTTTTTGGAACACCATTATTTTTGTCTTACTGAGATTTACTGTCAGGGCCCAGGTCTGACAGAATCTGTGCAGAAGATCTAGGTGCTGCTGTAGGCCCTCCTTGGTTGGTGACAGAAGCACCAGATCATCAGCAAACAGTAGACATTTTAACTTCAGATTCTAGTAGGGTGAGGCTGGGTGCAGGTTCTAGTGCCCTTGCCAATTCGTTGATATACAGCAGTGGAAAAAATTAAGAGACCACTGCAAATCTTTCTTAAACAAGCATCTCTACATGTATGACAGCCATTCCATTCCAGTGTCTGTTTAATTCCAACACAGGCACACCTCATTCTACTGAATTAGATACTAATTAGGTGATCACCTGAACCAAATCTTATTTAACGAGGAAAAGTATAAAAACCACTGCTGTGGTTATCACTATCCTCTTGCAATAGGACCAGCTGGATGGCAAAAACATTGCTAATAGTACCTCAAAAGTAATATTAATCAAAAAATAACTATTGACCATGCCAAAAGAGTTGAAAAGGAAGGTTTTGAGTGAGGAAAAGAAGGGTTCAATTCTGGCTTTACTGGCAGAGGGATACAGTGAGCGTCAGGTTGCTTCCATCCTTAAAATTTCAAAGACGGCGGTTCATAAAAACAAGGTCAAGCAGCAGACATTGGGGACAACAAAGCTACAGACCGGCAGAGGGCGAAAACGACTCTCTACTGACCGGGATGACCGCCAACTCATTCGAATGTCACTCAACAACCGTAGGATGACATCAAGTGACCTACAAAAATGGCAGCTGGGGTGAAGTTCACGGCGAGGACGGTTCAAAACAGGCTCCTAGGGGCAGGGCTGAAGTCGTGCAAAGCTAGAAAAAAGCCCTTCATCAATGAGAAGCAAAGAAGAGCCAGGCTGAGTTTAGCAAAAGACCATAAGGATTGGACCGTAGAGGACTGGAGTAAGGTCATCTTCTCTGATGAGTCCAATTTTCAGCTATGCCCAACACCTGGTCGTCTAATGGTTAGACGGAGACCTGGAGAGGCCTACAAGCCACAGTGTCTCGCACCCACCGTGAAATTTGGTGGAGGATTGGTGATGATCTGGGGGTGCTTCAGCAAGGCTGTAATCGGGCAGATTTGTCTTTGTGAAGGACGCATGAATCAAGCCACGTACAAGGTTGTCCTGGAAGAAAACTTGCTTCCTTTTGCTCTGACATTGTTCCCCATCTGAGGATTGGTTTTTCCAGCAGGACAATGCGCCATGCCACACAGCCAGGTCAATCAAGGTGTGGATGGAGGACCACCAGATCAAGACCCTGTCATGGCCAGCCCAATCTCCAGACCTGAGCCCCATTGAAAACTTCTGGAATGTGATCAAGAGGAAGATGGATGGTCAAAAGCCATCAAACAAAGCCGAGCTCCTTGAATTTTTGCGCCAGGAGTGGCATAAAGTCACCCAACATCAATGTGAAAGACTGGTGGAGAGCATGTCAAGACACATGAAAGCTGTGATTGAAAATTAGGGTTATTCCACCAAATATTGATTTCTGAACTCTTCCTAAGTTAAAACATTAGTATTGTGTTGTTTAAAAATGAACATGAACTTATTTTCTTTGCATTACATTTTTGTTACTTTGACCAGTTGTCATTTTCTGCAAATAAATCCTCTAAATGACAATATGTATATTTGGAATTTGGGAGAAATGTTGTCAGTAGTTTATAGAATAAAACAAAAATGTTATTTTTACCCAAACACATACCTATAAATAGTAAAACCAGAGAAACTGATAATTTTGCAGTGGTCTCTTAATTTTTTCCACAGCTGTATATGTTGAAGAGTGTAGGGCTTAAACTGCATCCCTGTCTCACCCCACAGCCCTGTGGAAAGAAATGTGTGTGTTTATTGCCAATTTTAACCGCACACTTGTTGTTTGTGTACATGGATTTTATAATGTCATATGTTTTTCCCCCAACCCCAATTTATATATATATAGCAGACCCTCATGCCAAATTGAGTCAAAAGCTTTTTTTAAATCAACAAAGCATGAGAATACTTTGTTTTGGTTTGTTTGTTTGTCAATTAGGGTGTGCAGGGTGAATACATGGTCTGTCGTACGGTAATTTGGTAAAAAGGCAATTTGACATTTGCTCAGTACATTGTTTTCACTGAGGAAATGAACTAGTCTGCTGTTAATGATAATGCAGAGGATTTTCCCAAGGTTGCTGTTGACACATATCCCACGGTAGTCTGTCTACACTTTTATGGATTGGGGTGATCAGTCCTTGGTTCCAAATATTGGGGAAGATGCCAGAGCTAAGGATGATGTTAAAGAGTTTAAGTATAGCCAATTGGAATTTGTGGTCTGTATATTTTATCATTTCATTGAGGATACCATCACCACCACAGGCCTTTTTGGGTTGGAGGGTTTGTATTTTGTCCTGTAGTTCATTCAATGTAAGTGGAATCCAGTGGGTTCTGGTAGTCTTTAATAGTTGATTATAAGATTTGTATTTGATCATGTATATGTTTTTGCTGTTTGTTCTTTGTTCTTTGTTATAGGGCCAAAAAGATTGGAGAAGTGGTTTATCCATACATCTCAGTTTTGGATAGATAGCTCTTCGTGTTGTTGTTTGTTTAGTGTTTTCCAATTTTCCCAGAAGTGGTTAGAGTCTATGGATTCTTCAATTACATTGAGCTGATTTCTGACATGCTGTTCCTTCTTCTTCTTTTCTCCCCCTCTCTCTCTCTCTCTCTCTCTCTCTCTCTCTCTCTCTCTCTCTCTCTCTCTCTCTCTCTCTCTCTCTCTCTCTCTCTCTCTCTCTCTCTCTCTCTCTCTCTCTCTCTCTCCCTCTCTGTCGTTCCCTCTCTCTCTCTCTTTACCTATCTCTCTCAATTACATTTCAATTTAAGGTCTTTATTGTCATGTGAAACATATGTTTACATTGCCAAAGCAAGTGAAATAGATAATAAACAAAAGTGAAATAAACAATACAAAATGAACAGTAAACATTACACTCACATAAATTCCAAAAGAATAAAGACATTTAAAATGTCATGTTATGTCTATATACATAGTTATAATGATGTGCAAATAGTTCAAGTACAAAAAGGAAAATAAATAACCATAATCACGTCCTCTCTCCCTCTCTGTCTCACAGGGTCATGACCTGTCTGTCGTTTGTTTCTTGGATTGGCCAAGAGGAGGTTACACCTGTCACCTCGCTTCAAACGGTTGTCTCTGGTGTGTGTATGTGTATGTGTATGTGTGTATGTGTGTGTGCATGTGTGTGTGTGTGTGTGAGAGAGAGAGTGTGTGTGTTTTCATACAGCATGTAAAATGTTTCACACCACAAATCCAATCTATTTTATACTGTAATTAAACCTCGACACGCAATTGTCAGCCAACTCTAATGTTACCCTCCTCTTCAGTGTCAGCCAGCCTGCCAGTTTAGTGGAGTCTGCCCCTAGCACAGTCAGTGTAGTCAGCTCAGTTTTTCCCATTGAGACCGTGTCTGTGCCTCGATCTAGGTTGAGCAAAACTAAACATGGCGGTGTTCGCCTTAGCAATCTCACTGGAATAAAGACCTCCTCCATTCCTGTCGTAAACTAAAGAGATTGTGATAATACCTCCCATCTCAAAATGGCACTTCTTAATGTTAGATCCCTCACTTCCAAGGCAGTGGTAGTCAATGAGCTAATCACTGATCATAAACTTCAATATTCATAAGTAGAATCCCACAGACCCACTCCAAAAGGCTTTTGGAACTCAGTGGGTTTTGTCCAACAAGTCTTGGGCCCTACGCATTGTCACAATCATACCCTGGATCGAGTTTTGTCCCGTGGAATAGATATTGTGGATCTAAATGTTTTTCCTCATAACCCTGGATTATCAGACCACCATTTTATTACAAATAATTTGCTTAGACCCCAACCAAGGATTATCAAAAGCTGCGCTATAAATTCTCGGACAACCCAAAGATTCCTACATGCCCTTCCAGACTCTCTCCACCTACCCAATCAGTTAACCACCAAACCGAGGAGCTAGACTTAACCTTGCGTAATACCCTAGATGCGGTCGCACGGCTAAAAACAAAAACGTCACAAGAAACTAGCTCCTTGGTATACAGAAAATTCCCGAGCCCTGAAGCGCTCCACCAAATTGGAAGTCTCCCGACTAGCTTGGAAAGACAGTACCATGCAATATCGAAAAGCCCTCACTGCTGCTTGATCAGCCTACTTTTACAACCTGATTAAGGAGAATAAAAACATTCCCAAATGTATTTTTTATACTAACTAAAAAGCAGTGTTCCCCAAGTGATGATGGCCTTCACTTCAGCAGTGATGAATTCATTAACTTTTTCAAAGAAAAGATCATGACTATTAGAAAACAAAGTATGGACTCTCTGAATATGCGTTTCTCCCAAATTCAGTTGTCCTGAGTCTGCACATAACTGCCAGGACCTCTTACACTCTAGTTTTTTTTATCCTGTATCTCTCGACACATTCACTAAAATAGTCATGGCATCTTCCATCTACTGGACCCTATTCCAACTAAACTACTGAAAGAACTACTTCCTGAAACAACTACTTTGGCGGTCACGCAACAGAAATTTGAGCAGAAATCCGACTTCCCTGACCTGACCTGGATCCTTTGTTTGAACTTCCCGAGGCAGCTCTATTCACCAAGACGCCTATTCTGCCAATGGAGGAGAAGCAATAGAAGGAGTGGGGTCGTAGTCAGACTCTGGCAGCGTGCATACCATCCACCACTTCTGAGTATATTTCTCGCTAACATTCAGTCCCTGGACAACAAAAATAGACGAGCTCAGGGCGAGGATCTCCTTCCAGAGAGACATCAGGCACTGTAACATACTCTGATTTACAGAATCATGGCTCTCTCCAGATATATTGTCCGCGTCCATTCAGCCAGCGGGGATCTCCGTCCATCGCATGGACAGGAAGAAAGAACTCTCAGGGAAAAAGAAAAGCGGAGGTGTATGTTTCATGATTAACAACTCATGGTATGATTGTGGTAACATACAGGAACTCAAGTCCTTCTGTTCTCCCGATCTGGAATACCTCACCATCAAATGCCGACCACATTACCTACCGAGAGATACCACGACGGCTCTCAAGGAACTACACTGGACTATGTGCAAACTGGAAACCGCAATTATTGTAGCTGGGGACTTTAATAAAGGAAAACTGAGGAAAACGCTACTGAAATTCTATAAAAACATCTCCTGTGCTACAAGTGCAAAATGGACCCTGGATCATTGCTACTCTCCCTTCCGGGATGGCTACAAGGCCCGCCCTCCCTTTGGCAAATCAGACCACGCCTCCATTATGCTCCTCCCCACCTATAGGTAGAAACTTAAACAGGAGGCTCCAGTGGTAAGGACTGTTCAATGTTGGTCAGACCAATCAGAATCTATGCTTCAAGATTGTTTTGATCACGCAGATTGGGAAATGCCCTCAGAGAATAGTATTGACGTATATACTGACTCGGTGACGGGGTTCATCGGTGACGGGGTTCATCAGGCAGTGCACAGAGGATGCTGTTCCCACTGTGACGATTAGAACTTATCAAAACTACGAACCGTGGATAGATGGCAGCATTCGCGCAAAACTGAAAGCGCGAACCACCGCATTTAACCATGGCAAGGTGACTGGGAACATTGACGTTTCCAAACAGACCAGCTACAACCTCCATAAGGCAATCAAAGAGGCAAAACGACAGCACAAGGACAAAGTGGTGTCGCAATTCAACGGCTCAGACACGAGACTTATGTGGCAGGAACTCCAGACAATCACAGATTCCATGGAGAAGGAGAGCACACAGTCCTCGTCAGCGTCGGGGACACCGACCCCTCGCTGCCAGACGAGCTAAACACCTTCGCCTAATTCGAGGAAAACAACATTGAACCACCGACGCGGGCCCCCGACGCTGACGAGGACTGTGTGCTCTCCTTCTCCATGGCCGACGTGTGAAAGTCATTTAAGCGTGTTAACCCTCACAAGGCTGCCGGCCCAAACGGCATCCCAAGCCGTGTCCTCAGCGCATGTGCAGACCAGCTGGCTGGTGTGTTTACGGACATATTAAATCTCTCCATATCCCAGTCTGTTGTCTCCACTTCCTTTAAGATGTCCACCATTGTTCCTGTACCCAAGAAAGTGAAGGTAACTGAACTAAATGACTATCGCCCTGTAGCACTCACTTCTGTCATCATGAAGTTCTTTGAGAGGCTAGTTAAGGACCATATCACCTCCACCTTAACCGACACCTTAATTTGCATACAGCCCCAACAGATCCATAGATGATGCAATCTCATTTGCACTCCACATGGCTCTCACCCACCTAGATAAGAGGAATACCTATGTGAGAATGCTGTTCATTGACTACAGCTCAGCGTTCAACACCATTGTCCCCTCCAAGTTCGTCACCGAGGTTAGGACCCTGTGACTGAACACCTCCCTCTGCAACTGGATCCTGGACTTCCTGATGGGCCGACCTCAGGTGGTGAGGGTAGGCAACATTATCCTTCGCCACGCTGACCAACAACACAGGGGCCCCACAGAGGTGTGTTCTTAGTCCCCCTCCTCTACTCCCTGTTCACCCACGACTGCATGGCCACGCGCGACTTCCAACACCACCATCAAAGTTTGCTGACGATACCACGGTGGTAGGCCTGATCACCGGCGACGATGAGACAGCCTATAGGGAGGAGGTCAGAGGTCAGAGACCTAGCAGTGTGGTGCCGGAGCAACAACCTCTCCCTCAACGTCAGTAAGACCAAGGAGCTGATCGTAGACGACAGGAAACGGGGCGGTGACCACGCCCCCATCCACATTGACAGGGGATTTAAAGGATACAAAATGGTCCACACACAGTTATGAAGAAGGAGCGACAGCGCCTCTTCCCCTCAGGAGGCTGAAAAGGTTTTGCATTGCTAAGAGTTGTGAAAATTGCAGTGAAGTGATTTTCTTTTTTTTTTTATGTGTAAAACCCAGACTCCACTGGGACAGTTAAGACTGTTACTGATTTCCTTCCTATGATTCTTCATAGCGGTTTCAGTTATATGCCATTTAGCACAAACACTCCCTCTCCTCTCCTCTCCTCTCCTCTCCTCTCCTCTCCTCTCCTCTCCTCTCCTCTCCTCTCCTCTCCTCTCCTCTCCTCTCCTCTCCTCTCCTCTCCTCTCCTCTCCTCTCCTCTCCTCTCCTCTCCTCTCCTCTCCTCTCCTCTCCTCACCCCTCTCATCTCCCCTCCATTCCCCCACTACTGAACATCCTCCCTTCTCCTCTCCTCTCCTCTCCTCTCCTCTCCTCTCCTCTCCTCTCCTCTCCTCTCCTCTCCTCTCCTCTCCTCTCCTCTCATCTCCCCTCCATTTCCCCCAATACTGAGTGGAGGGAAAATCAGTCACTGTTTGTTGCTGTTACAAGACAGACCAAATAGGAAGAGAAGACAAAATACTTGTAAAGAAAGCTGTTGTGTATAATGTATAATGCAATGACATCATCCAGGAGAGGATCAATTATATATATATACACTGAGTATACCAAACATAAATAACCCAACCCCCCCCCCCCTCCCCTTTTTCCCTCAGAACAGCCTCAATTCGTTGGGGCATGGACTCTACAAGGTGCATAAAGCGTTCCACTAGAATGATGGCCCATGTTGACTCCAATGCTTCCCACAGTTGTGTCAAGTTGGCTGGATGTTCTTGATACACACAGGAAACTGTTGAGCATGAAAAACCCAGCAGCGTTGCAGTTCTTGACACAAACCGGTGCGCCTGGCACCTACTACCATACCCTGTTTAAAGGCACTTCAATCTTTTGTCTTGCCCATTCACCCTCTGAATGGCACACATACACAATCCATGTCTCAACTGTCTCAAGGCTTAAAAATCCTTCCTTAACCTGTCTCCTCCCATTCATCTGCACTGATTAAAGTGGATTGAACATTTGACATCAATAAGGGATCATAGCTTTCACCTGGATTCACCTGGTCAGTCTATGTAATGGAAAGAGCAGGAGTCCTTAATGTTTTGTACACTCAGTGTAGGTTTTCTGTTAGGAGTTAGCTATACATAAACTCTGTCTCTGCCCTGTGGGGATTGACTACTCATGAAAAGTATGTTTGACATGTAAATATCTTCAAAGAAAGACTGATAGCCTCTGCATGGTCATTCCACTTTTAGCAGAGGCCAGAAATTCCAACCATCCCTTTTAAAATCTCTTGGACATATACTTATCGATGACATCCCCTGCAAAGTGAGTGTAGATACAGTATGTTCATGAAGGCAGGGTAAAGTCACTAGGCATCAGGATAGATAATAATAAGGTATTTGAGATAGATATGTACATGAAGGCAAGGTAAAGTGACAAGGCATGAGGATAGATAATAATAAGGTATTTGAGGTAGATATGTACATGAAGGCAGGGTAAAGTGACTAGGCATCAGGATAGATAATAATAAGGTATTTGAGGTAGATATGTACATGAAGGCAGGGTAAAGTGACTAGGCATCAGGATAGATAATAATAAGGTATTTGAGGTAGATATGTACATGAAGGCAGGGTAAAGTGACTAGGCATCAGGATAGATAATAATAAGGTATTTGAGGTAGATATGTACATGAAGGCAGGGTAAAGTGACTAGGCATCAGGATAGATAATAATAAGGTATTTGAGGTAGATATGTACATGAAGGCAGGGTAAAGTGACTAGGCATCAGGATAGATAATAATAAGGTATTTGAGGTAGATATGTCCATGAAGGCAGGGTAAAGTGACTAGGCATCAGGATAGATAATAATAAGGTATTTGAGGTAGATATGTACATGAAGGCAGGGTAAAGTGACTAGGCATCAGGATAGATAATAATAAGGTATTTGAGGTAGATATGTCCATGAAGGCAGGGTAAAGTGACTAGGCATCAGGATAGATAATAATAAGGTATTTGAGGTAGATATGTACATGAAGGCAGGGTAAAGTGACTAGGCATCAGGATAGATAATAATAAGGTATTTGAGGTAGATATGTACATGAAGGCAGGGTAAAGTGACTAGGCATCAGGATAGATAATAATAATTATTTGAGGTAGATATGTACATATATAGCTATACATAAACTCTGTCTCTGCCCTGAGGGGATTGACTACTCATGAAAAGTATGTTTGACATGTAAATATCTTCAAAGAAAGACTGATAGCCTCTGCATGGTCATTCAACTTTTAGCAGAGGCCAGAAATTCCAACCATCCCTTTTAAAGAGTAAAATAAAGAACAGACCCCTGTATACAGACACACACCCTAGTCCACACACAGTGGATGAGATGATCAAATGAAACATAGCAGTCTGTGAAATAAGGCGATCTGGGATTACAGTGGTGAATGCATGTGAAGGCAAAAAACATTCAGATGAATTATAGCTTGTTGTCACTGTCTCTCTTTTCTCATTGTTGAAAATCCATAAATTATAAAACAACAAAAAATAATCTACAAATAAATGGCAACACTTTATTTTGATAGTTGAAACCCTAACTCTAACCCTAACCCTAAACTTAACCCTTATCCAAACCCTAGCCCTAACCTACATCCTTACCCAAACCCTTATTCTAAAATCTAACCCTAACCGTAACCCTTATCCAAACCCTAGCCCTAACCTAAATCCTTACCCAAACCCTTATTCTAAAATCTAACCCTAACCGTAACCCTTATCCAAACCCTAGCCCTAACCTAAATCCTTACCCAAACCCTTATTCTAAAATCTAACCCTAACCGTAACCCTTATCCAAACCCTAGCCCTAAACTAAATCCTTACCCAAACCCTTATTCTAAAATCTAACCCTAACCGTAACCCTTATCCTAACCCTAGCCCTAACCTACATCCTTACCCAAACCCTTATTCTAAAATCTAACCCTAACCGTAACCCTTATCCAAACCCTAGCCCTAACCTACATCCTTACCCAAACCCTTATTCTAAAATCTAACCCTAACCGTAACCCTTATCCAAACCCTAGCCCTAACCTAAATCCTTACCCAAACCCTTATTCTAAAATCTAACCCTAACCGTAACCCTTATCCAAACCCTAGCCCTAACCTAAATCCTTACCCAAACCCTTATTCTAAAATCTAACCCTAACCGTAACCCTTATCCAAACCCTAGCCCTAACCTAAATCCTTACCCAAACCCTTATTCTAAAATCTAACCGTAACCGTAACCCTTATCCTAAACCTAGCCCTAACCTAAATCCTTACCCAAACCCTTATTCTAAAATCTAACCCTAACCGTAACCCTTATCCAAACCCTAGCCCTAACCCAAATCCTTACCCAAACCCTTATTCTAAAATCTAACCCTAACCGTAACCCTTATCCTAACCCTAGCCCTAACCCAAATCCTTACCCAAACCCTTATTCTAAAATCTAACCCTAACCGTAACCCTTATCCTAACCCTAGCCCTAACCCAAATCCTTACCCAAACCCTTATTCTAAAATCTAACCCTAACCGTAACCCTTATCCAAACCCTAGCCCTAACCTAAATCCTTACCCAAACCCTTATTCTAAAATCTAACCCTAACCGTAACCCTTATCCAAACCCTAGCCCTAACCTAAATCCTTACCCAAACCCTTATTCTAAAATCTAACCCTAACCCTTATCCAAACCCTAGCCCTAACCTAAATCCTTACCCAAACCCTTATTCTAAAATCTAACCCTAACCGTAACCCTTATCCAAACCCTAGCCCTAACCTAAATCCTTACCCAAACCCTTATTCTAAAATCTAACCCTAACCGTAACCCTTATCCTAACCCTAGCCCTAACCTAAATCCTTACCCAAACCCTTATTCTAAAATCTAACCCTAACCGTAACCCTTATCCAAACCCTAGCCCTAACCTAAATCCTTACCCAAACCCTTATTCTAAAATCTAACCCTAACCGTAACCCTTATCCAAACCCTAGCCCTAACCTAAATCCTTACCCAAACCCTTATTCTAAAATCTAACCCTAACCGTAACCCTTATCCAAACCCTAGCCCTAACCTAAATCCTTACCCAAACCCTTATTCTAAAATCTAACCCTAACCGTAACCCTTATCCAAACCCTAGCCCTAACCTAAATTCTTACCCAAACCCTTATTCTAAAATCTAACCCTAACCTTAGTAACCAGTTGCTTATCAACAGATAGTGTGTTAATGGCAATGTCAGACCATCTACAGGACTATTTGGACTATCCAAATAAAGTGTGATCACTTAGGCTACACATCTACATGTACTGCATGTATAGATATGTAATGTCTGTGCACCGAACCTTGGCTACAGTTCACAGTGATTTAATGTCTATTCTATTCTATTCTCTTTTAATGATATCCTATTCCACCCCAGATAAACCACTCATCTACATGTATAGTAGCCTATAGGCTGAATGTGGATGTATTTACATCTATAGTAGTGTTCACTCCCCTGGACTTTGTCCACATGTTGTTGTGTTACAGCCTGAATTTAAAATGGATTACATTGAGAATTTTTGTCACTGGCCTACACACAATAGCCCATCGTGTAAAAGTGGAATTATGTTTTGCAAAATGTTTACAAATTAAAAGCTGAAATGTCTTGAGTCAAAAAGTATTCAATCCCTTTGTTATGAAAATACTAAATACATTAAGGAGTACAAATGTGCTTAAAAAGTCACATGAATAAGTTGCATGGACTCATTATTTGTGCAATAATAGTGTTTAACATGATTTTTTAATGAGTACCTAATTTCTGTACCCCACACATACAATTATCTGTAAGGTCCCTCAGTCGAGCAGTGAATTTCAAACGCAGATTCAACCACAAAGACCAGGGAGGTTTTTCAATGCTTCACAAAGAAGGGCACCTATTGGTAGATGGCTAAAAATAAAAAAAGCAGACATTGAATATCCCTTTGAGCATGGTGAAGTTATTAATTACACTTTGGATGGTGTATCAATACACCCAGTCACTACAAAGATACAGGTGTCCTTCCTAACTCAGTTGCCAGAGAGGAAGGAAACGTCTCAGGGATTTCACTATGAGGCCAATGGTGACTTTAAAACAGTTACAACATTTAATGGCTGTGATAGGAGAAAACTGAGGATGGATTAACAACATTGTAGTTACTCCACAATACTAACCTAATTGACAGAGTGAAAAGAAGGAAGCCTGTACATAATTAAAATATTCCAAAACATGCATCATTCATGGCCTGAATACAAAGTGTTGCGTTTGGGGCAAATCCAATACAACACATTACTGAGTACCATTCTCCATATTTTCAAGCATAGTGGTGGCTGCATCATGTTATGGGTATGCTTGTAATCGTTAAGGACTGGGGAGTTTTCAGGATAAAAAATAAATGGAATGGAGCTAAGCACAGGCAAAATCCTAGAGGAAAACCTTGTTCAGTCTGCTTTCCAACAGACACTGGGAGACAAATCCACTTTTCAGCAGGACAATAACCTAAAACACAAGGCCAAATCTACACTGGAGTTTCTTATCAAGAAGACAGTGAATGTTCCTGAGTGGCCGAGTTACAGTTTTAACTTAAACCTACTTGAAAATCTCTGGAAAGACCTGAAAATTGATGTCTAGCAATGATCAACAACCAATTTGACAGAGATTGAAGAATTCTGAAAAGAACAATGAGCAAATGTTTTATAATCCAGGTGTGGAAAGCTCTGAGAGATTTACCCAGAAACACTCACCGCTGTAATCACTGCCAAAGGTGATTCTATAAAGTATTGATTCAGGGGTGTGAATACTTATGTAAATTAGTTATTTTTTTACTTTGTCATTATGGGGTATTGTGTGTAGATGGGTGAGAAAAAACAAATATTTAATCCATTTTGAATTCAGGCTGTAACACAACATGTGGAATAAGTCAAGGGGTTTGAATACTTTCTGAAAGCACTGTATTTTTTTCTGTGCCCTGACTGAGCCTTGACTGCAGTTCCTAGTGATTCACTACATGCAGTTCCTAGTGATTCACTACATGCAGTTCCTAGTGAGTCTTTTCCCATGTGATGCAGACACCATAACAAAGCAGGAGTGGATTCCCACTGTGACAGGAGCACATGGATGCAGCATGGAATATCATCCTCCTCTGGAGAGGAGGCAACTGGTTTGGACAACAACATTGTCTGCTTGTAGGAGACCATGACTGTGAATTAGGCTAATCAAATCACACTAAAACAATAGCAGGTTGGGGCTACTTTCTTATGAGTATTGTAAAATAGGACTGTTATTTTTATGAATACATTAACCCTTACCTACACATTTACTTATTTACTTTAAAAAACCTCTCATAATATACTCCTAGAAGTATTTCTAGAGAAAAACAATTGGCATTAGAATTAATAGTTCATTATCAATATCTCACCAAAATGTACCTTGGATTCAGAAGCTCTACTCTATTGTATTCCGTCATAACCACATGGACAGAACAACACTCATGTCGGTAAATAGACTACATAAGGTAAAGAAAGAAGCTATGTTGGGCTAAGCAGTGCGTGAGGCTGCCTGCGCTGCATGTGCGATGTTAAAACTGTGAAACGTCACCTGAGGAACTGTAGGGCTGTAGGCCTATCTATTTTAAACCCCAATGTCCCTCACATACACACGCAGTTCTTCAGGTCTCACCACAAAGTTTTCCCACAGCAACTCTCAGATTTCGACAGAAGACTGTCAAGGGATCTCTCTCTCTCTCTCTCTCTCGCTCTCGCTCTCTAGTTCAGTTATTCATTATTGGTCTGCTGTGCTGCAGATCTATTAAAACATGCCTCCTCGTGCGTAAAATGCTGAGTCCTGGCACTGAGGAAAATGTGCACTGTCAATTTCATCCTCTTTTATTTGCCTAATCGTTGCTGTTGGCAGAGCAGATCGATATTGAGCAGGACTGGTGTTTGAGAGAGAAAATCCGGATGAGAGAAAGAGCGTCCTTCAGAAGTCAGGCATGCATTGAGCAGTGAGATCATTGTGTTGGTTATAAATATCTCGGTGTGTGCCAGGCCAGCAGAAACAATCCAGCACTCCAGCAAGCAGCTACAACACCAACCTGGTCTCAGAGCATTTGGTATTATTCTGTATGTAAATCCGGGAGACTCCATTTAGTACATGTTGAGTTTCATATGGTATGTATTAATTTGAGGATGTCCATCATATGTTACAAATTACAATTCGTACAATATGTTACGAATTTTCAGAATGTACAATATCTTACGAATTTGCTAAACATGTGGTATGTTACAATTTCCAATTTCTTGTGGCTAATGTTAGCTAGGTTGCTAACGCTAATGTTAGCTAGCTCTAGGGTTTAGGGTTATGGGTTAAGGTTAGGGTTAAGGTTAAGAGTTAGGTTAAAGGGTTAAGGTTAGGGATAGGGGAAGGGTTATCTAAAAGGGTTAAACGTAGTGTTATGGGAAGGGTTAGCTAACATGCTAAGTAGTTGCAAAGTAGCTAAAAAGTAGTAAGTAGTTGCTAATTAGCTAAAATGCTAAAGTTGTCCCTGACTTCACATAACACTCCGATTCACCTGACCAACCACCCTCCATTCGTTTTTGCCTCAAGCTAACTTCTATCTTATGTAACCATACCAAACATAACATATCATACTAATTTGATTGTCACGGATTTACATTTACTACGTTACATATAGTCTATGAGACCAGTCTGACAACAAACGCTGCTGGAACTGGATGTGTTTGTGTGCGGCGTGCGCACGGTTCCTCGTGCACTGGCATGGTACACTAGAGAGCTCAAGGACCACAACAACAAAATGATAGAAGGAGAAGAAGTGGCCTAGCAGAGCCAGAGGACAGACAGAGTTTCCTTTTTTTGGAAGAATGAATGTTCCTCTCTCCCATTTTGCCTTCGCTCTGCAGTTGATTTGCGCCGCTGTGGTTGCCGTCTCTGCCGCTGTAGTCACTGGATCCGTTGGATACGTCTCCTTGGAGGACCAACTTCTGGAAGAAGGTACTATCAGTGGTTCAGGACGCAGTACTTGCAGGCTTTACTGTCGGGTTGGCATTGGTTTCCATCTCCAGATCCACACTGACGGAAGAGTCAACGGCAGTCATGAACCTAATCAGTTGAGTAAGTTATTAAACCATTCTGCTATGGCCAGGCCTCTCAAGTGGAATTATGTTAATAAAGTGCGAGTGGATAGAGAGAAGGTAATGCTGAAATGGAAGACTATTGCTAACTGATTCAATTGATGTGTTTCCAACATGTATTGCATTAAGTTGCCTATGAACTATAATGTGTATTACTATGTATCCTGAAAAAGGTGTTCATTCATATTTTGATTAGCCACTTCAACCTTAATTGTAGTATATTTAAGCAATAATGCAGGAGGAGGTGTGATATATGGCCAATATACCATGGCTAAGGGCTGTTCTTATGCAGGACGCAACGCGGGTTGCCTGGATACAGCCCTTAGCCGTGTTATATTGGCCATATACCACAAACCCCCAGAGGTGCCTTATTGCTATTATAAACTGGTTACCAACGTAATTAGAGCAGTAAAAATAAATGTTTTGTTATACCTGTGGTATACGGTCTGATACACCACGGCTGTCAGCCAATCAGCATTCAGGGCTCGACCCACCCAGTTTTTAATTACATACTGTATGTTTAACCATTACATGTTTTAGGAATAACAAATCACCACACAGCTGTGGAAGGATTGTGTCATGTCAAGCTTAAAATAAATATGCTAAATAATACATACATAATTTATGAATAGGGTTCAGATTCGTAGCATATCTAGCTACCCCTGCCATTCCTACACCTATCCTTAGCCTCAGGTTACTGGTTTCCCTGAGAAGCTGTTGACTGGAGCACGGAACATCCTGGTCTCTTCTGCTGCACCTGTTACACAGACAGACCTGGCCAATGTCCCAAAGAGTCACAAACAAGCCATTTCAGACCGATGGCCAGAGCCTGTATTCATAAAGCGTCTCACAGAAGGAGGGCTGATCTAGGATCCGTTTGCCTTTCAGATCACAATTAATGCAATTATATGAACGGGGTGGACCTCATCCTAGATCAGCACTCCTTCTGCGAAACGCTTTGTGAATACGGGCTCTGGCCATCGGTCTGAAATGGCTTGTTTGTGACTCTTTGGGACATTGGCCAGGTCTGTCTGTGTAACAGGTGCAGCAGAAGAGACCAGGATGTTTTGGATTGGACATCAGTATGATTGTCATCACAACAACGGAATGTGCAACATGGTTGGATGGTTGTCATTGGCTCTGTGTATTACGAAGTTGGGACATGCTAGTTTCCAAAATTCCTCCTTCTGTTTCCTCAGTCTAAAAGTGTTTTGGATTCATAAAAAACGAAATTAAATTAAATATTTTTTGTTATTGCCAAAAAATGTAGCTAGTCAAATAATCTTACTCTGGATGATTATGTAATTGATGGAAAGAGTCTTGTAATCTCAAAATGCAATTTTGTATCCAGATCTAATATTAAGAAGAAGAAGAAGAAGAAGATCTTATAGGCTAAGTATTATATACTATTTTGACAAGACACATTTCAAAGTCGCCTAGAGTAATTCTAGAGTACTACTTATTTAAGATCAAAACAGCAACTCTATTAATGCAGTAACAGGAATCTGAAAAGTGTCTATGTGTCTCCAGCCAACAGATACAGTACATATAAATCAGGATTTGACCTTTGGGAGATTCCACCACCCCAGATATCTACTAACTCTAATTTACTTAGTAAGCAGTTTAAAGCTGACCATGAACATATTGTAATGCACTTTCTCTCTTTCATTTCATGATCTGCTTTAGAAGACATGTCATATTACAGTACATGGAAACATAGCCGTTCTTAAAGCTACAGTCTGCCATCTGGGAATCTGTTCAGTGGTCATTTAAAGTCTTAAATTCTGTCACGATCATCGTAATGAGCGGACCAAGGCGCAGCGTGATATGCGTACTTCTTTTAATGAGTACTTTACTAATATGACAAAATAACAAAACGATACGTGAAGTCCTCGGTCATAAACACAAACCTACACGGAACAAGATCCCACAAAAGACAAGTGCACAACAGGCTGCCTAAGTATGGTTCCCAATCAGAGACAACGAGCCACAGCTGTCTCTAATTGGGAACCACCCCGGCCAACATAGAAACACATAAACTAGAACAAGAACAAAGAAAACGAAACATAGAACCTAACACCCAGAAACTAACACATAGAAACTAACACCCTGGCTCAACATATAAAAGTCCCCAGAGCCAGGGCGTGACAGTACCCCCCCCCCCCCCCCCCCCCCCAAAGGCGCGGACTGCGACCGCGCCAACTAAACCCAACAGGGGAGGGGCCGGGTGGGCATTCCGCCTCGGAGGCGGATCCGGCTCCGGGCGTGACCACCACCCTCTAACTAACCCCCCGTAGCGCCCCTGGTCTGGTCCTGCTGGCTGGAGCTGGACTGGACATCGGTGGAGCGGATTGCTTAGGCTCCGGAGTGGAGCAGCTGACCGGTACCTGACCAGGCACCGGTGAAACAGGCACGGGCTGTGCCGGACTGACGACGCGCACCACAGGCTTGGCGCGGGGAGCAGGAATGGGCCGGACCGGGCTGACGACGCGCACCACTGGCTTGGTGCGGGGAGCAGGAACGGGCCGGACCGGGCTGACGACACGCACCACTGGCTTGGTGCGGGGAGCAGGAACGGGCCGGACCGGGCTGACGACGCGCACCACTGGCTTGGTGCGGGGAGCAGGAACAGGCCGGACCGGGCTGGCGACGCGCACCACTGGCTTGGTGCGGGGAGCAGGAACGGGCCGGACCGGGCTGACGACGCGCACCACTGGCTTGGTGCGGGGAGCAGGAACAGGCCGGACCGGGCTGGCGACGCGCACCACTGGCTTGGTGCGGGGAGCAGGAACGGGCCGGACCGGGCTGACGACGCGCACCACTGGCTTGGTGCGGGGAGCAGGAACAGGCCGGACCGGGCTGGCGACGCACACCACTGGCTTGGTGCGGGGAGCAGGAACGGGCCGGACCGGCATGACGACGCACACCACTGACTTGGTGCGGGGAGCAGGAACGGGCCGGACCGGGCTGACGACGCGCACCACTGGCTTGGTGCGGGGAGCAGGAACAGGCCGGGCCGGGCAGGCAACGCGCACCACAGGCTTGGTGCGAGGGGTAGGAACAGGCCGGGCCGGGCTGGCGACGCGCACCACAGACTTGGTGCGAGGGGCAGGAACAGGCCGGGCCGGGCTGGCGATGCGCACCCCAGGCTTGGTGCGAGGGGCAGGAACAGGCCGGGCCGGGCTGGCGACGCGCACCCCAGGCTTGGTGCGAGGGGAAGGAACAGGCCGGGCCGGGCCGGGCTGGCGACGTGCACCACAGGCTTGGTGCGAGGGGCAGGAACAGGCCGGGCCGGGCTGGCGACGCGCACCACAGGCTTGGTGCAAGGGGCAGGAACAGGCCGGGCCGGGCTGGCGACACGCATCACAGGTTTGGTGCGAGGGACAGGAACAGGCCGGACCGTACTGGGAACACACACCACTGGCCTTGTACGGGGATCAGGAACGGGCCGGACCGGACTGGTAACACACTCCAGTACCTCTCGCCGTGCCTCTACACTCTCCTTCCCTCTAATGACCAATGGCCCCCGTAACCTGGTGGCCTTCTCTCCTAGTCCACAATCTCGCCCTGTAGCTGCCTCCAGCAGCCCCGTCATCCATGCCATGTGCCCCCCCCCAAAAAAATTATTGGGGTTGCCTCTCGCCTGTCCGACGACGGCCCGGTTGGTGCCGCTTCTCCTCTCCTGCCTGGGTCTCCCCCTTCATCGCCCTCCGGTAACGGACGGCCTCCTCCTCCGTTATCCTCCCCCAACCGAGGAGGACATTTACCAATGTTACCTCCGGCGTTTGCTCCTGGAAACGCTGCTTGGTCCTGTTTTGGTGGGATCTTCTGTCACGATCGTCGTAATGAGTGGACCAAGGCGCAGCGTGAAATGCGTACATCTTTTATTGAGTACTATTAACAATAACAAAACAAACAAAACGAAACAAAACGTGAAGTCCTCGGTCATAAACACAAACCTACACGGAACAAGATCCCACAAAAGACAAGTGCACAACAGGCTGCCTAAGTATGGTTCCCAATCAGAGACAACGAGCCACAGCTGTCTCTAATTGGGAACCACCCCGGCCAACATAGAAACACATAAACTAGAACAAGAACAAAGAAAACGAAACATAGAACCTAACACCCAGAAACTAACACATAGAAACTAACACCCTGGCTCAACATATAAAAGTCCCCAGAGCCAGGGCGTGACAAATTCTCTCCAATAAATAATATAACGTATAAATGCCTCATGAGCTTAGCACAACTATCTTACCCTATCATAACCCACAATATAAGGTTAAATATTTCTGGCCCCATTCTTCAGCTCTACCAAAACAAGTGGCGGGTGAATACCAGAACAGAGCGAATGCCAGGATGTAGCTTTATGTGTCTACTGTTCTAACAGAGAGATGGGGTGTCCGTGACTGACCACTTGACAATCGAATCTCATATTATCATAATTAATTGGATTTCATATTGATTTCACAAAGAAATCAACTTTTTAGTTTTGTAATGTGGTCTACCCCATTAACATCAATGCATGATTAACAAGTTCTTGAGTTTGTCTCAAGTTTGATACTGAAACAGGCAAGCAGGTGTTCTTATTTCTGTTTGTCCAAGAAAATACTCAGTAACATATACAATGGTAATACATTGTTATTACTATAGTGTAATTACTGTTACCAAACAGGTATAATATCAACTTAATGGAAAGTGTTACTGAGATTTGAGTTATGATTATTAAGAACATTAGGTTGCTGGTTACATCAGTGTAGTAACGTGGCTGTAGTTACCGAGGTAACGTCAGTGTAGTAACGTGGCTGTAGTTACCGAGGTAACATCAGTGTAGTAACGTGGCTGTAGTTACTGAGGTAACGTCAGTGTAGTAACGTGGCTGTAGTTACCGAGGTAACGTCAGTGTAGTAACGTGGCTGTAGTTACAGAGGTAACGTCAGTGTAGTAACGTGGCTGTAGTTACCGAGGTAACGTCAGTGTAGTAACGTGGCTGTAGTTACTGAGGTAACGTCAGTGTAGTAACGTGGCTGTAGTTACTGAGGTAACGTCAGTGTAGTAACGTGGCTGTAGTTACCGAGGTAACATCAGTGTAGTAATGTGGATGTAATTACTGAGGTAACATCAGTGTAGTAACGTGGCTGTAGTTACAGAGGTAACGTCAGTGTAGTAACGTGGCTGTAGTTACTGAGGTAACGTCAGTGTAGTAACGTGGCTGTAGTTACCGAGGTAACATCAGTGTAGTAATGTGGCTGTAATTACTGAGGTAACATCAGTGTAGTAACGTGGCTGTAGTTACTGAGGTAACGTCAGTGTAGTAACGTGGCTGTAATTACTGAGGTAACGTCAGTGTAGTAACATGGCTGTAATTACTGAGGTAACGTCAGTGTAGTAACGTGGCTGTAGTTACTGAGGTAACATCAGTGTAGTAACGTGGCTGTAGTTACCGAGGTAACATCAGTGTAGTAACGTGGCTGTAATTACTGAGGTAACGTCAGTGTAGTAACATGGCTGTAATTACTGAGGTAACGTCAGTGTAGTAACGTGGCTGTAGTTACTGAGGTAACATCAGTGTAGTAACGTGGCTGTAGTTACCGAGGTAACATCAGTGTAGTAACGTGGCTGTAGTTACCGAGGTAACATCAGTGTAGTAACGTGGCTGTAATTACTGAGGTAACGTCAGTGTAGTAACATGGCTGTAATTACTGAGGTAACGTCAGTGTAGTAACGTGGCTGTAGTTACTGAGGTAACATCAGTGTAGTAACGTGGCTGTAGTTACCGAGGTAACGTCAGTGTAGTAATGTGGCTGTAATTACCGAGGTAACGTCAGTGTAGTAACGTGGCTGTAGTTACTGAGGTAACGTCAGTGTAGTAACGTGGCTGTAGAGTTGAGCATTTTTTTGTTATTACACAAGTTGAATGAGTAACAGTCCCTATAAATAACTAGATCATAACTAAAATCTAAATCCTTTTAGAGGGACCAAGGTGTAAACTTTATATATCAACGAATTGGCGAGGGCACTGGAACAGTCTGCAGCACCCGGCCTCACCCTAATAGAATCTGAAGTCAAATGTCTACTGTTTGCTGATGATCTGGTGCTACTGTCACCAACCAAGGAGGGCCTACAGCAGCACCTAGATCTTCTGCACAGATTCTGTCAGACCTGGGCCCTGACAGTAAATCTCAGGAAGACAAAAATAATGGTGTTACAAAAAAGGTCCAGTTGCCAGGACCACAAATACAAATTCCATCTAGACACCGTTGCCCTAGAGCACACAAAACACTATACATACCTCGGCCTAAACATCAGCGCCACAGGTAACTTCCACAAAGCTGTGAACGATCTGAGAGACAAGGCAAGAAGGGCCTTTTACGCCATCAAAAGGAACATAAAATTTGACTTACCAATTAGGAGCTGGCTAAAAATACTTGAATCAGTTATAGAACCCATTGCCCTTTATGGTTGTGAGGTCAGTGGTCCGCTCACCAACCAAGAATTCACAAAATGGGACAAACACCAAATTGAGACTCTGCATGCAGAATTCTGCAAAAATATCCTCAGTGTACAATGAAAAACACCAAATAATGCATGCAGACAGAATTAGGCCGACACCCGCTAATGATTAAAATCCAGAAAAGAGCCGTTAAATTCTATAACCACTTAAAAGGAAGCGATTCCCAAACCTTCCATAACAAAGCCATCACCTACAAAGAGATGAACTTGGAGAAGAGTCCCCTAAGCAAGCTGGTCCTGGGTCTCTGTTCACAAACACAAACAGACCCCACAGAGCCCCAGGACAACAACAAAAACACAATTAGACCCAACCAAATCATGAGAAAAAAAAAAGATAAGTACTTGACACATTGGGAAAGAATTAACAAAAAAACGGAGCAAACTAGAATGCTATTTGGCTCTAAACAGAGAGTACACAGTGGCAGAATACCTGACCACTGTGACTGACCCAAACCTAAGGAAAGCTTTGACTATGTACAGACTCAGTGAGCATAGCCTTGTTATTGAGAAAGGCCGCCGTAGGCAGACCTGGCTCTCAAGAGAAGACAGGCTATGTGCACACTGCCCACAAAATGAGTTGGAAACTGAGCTGCACTTCCTAACTTCCTGCCAAATGTATGACCATATTAGAGACACATATTTCCCTCAGATTACAGAGATCCACAAAGAATTCGAAAACAAACCTAATTTTGATGAACTCCCTTATCTACTGGGTGAAAAACCACAGTGTGCCATCACAGCAGCAAGATTTGTGACCTGTTGCCACAAGAAAAGGGCAACCAGTGAAGAACAAACACCATTGTAAATACAACCCATATTTATGTTTATTTATTTTCCCATTTGTACTTTAACTATTTGCACATTGTTACAACACTGTATATATATATATACATAATATGACATTTGAAATGTCTTTATTCTTTTGGAATTTACTGTTAATATTTATTGTTTATTTCACTTTTGTTTACTATATACTTCACTTGCTTTGGCAATGTAAACATATGTTTCCCATGCCAATAAAGCAATTAAATTAAATTGAATTGAATTGAGAGGCAGAGAGAGAGAGAAACACACAGAGAGAGAGAGCTCATCCCTCGGCAGTAGTAATGTAGATTACTTTATCACTGAACTCAACCCAGAGTCTCTCAGAGCGTTCACAGTCAGCCCATTAACACCCCTATCAGATCACAACAGAATCACAGTCTACCTGAACAGAGCAACGCTAAACCATGAGGTATTGAAGCTGAATAAACTGCATGATATTAAGAACTGCTATAGCTGGAAGGAGGTAGTGTAGAAACCTACCAAAAAACAATTAGGCAACAACAATTTAATTTCTCCTAGACAAATTCCTGTTTCCCTGCAATAGTGAAGGTTTAGAATTAGCAGTACGAAGCCTGAACAATATATTTGACCTATCAGCTAACATATCAAATCAAAATAATTCTAGCAGAAAACCTAACAATGAGAAATGGTTTGATGAAGAATGCAAAAACCCAAGAAAGACATTGAGAAACCTGTCCAACCAAAAACACAGAGACCCAGAAAACGAGAACCTACGTCTTCACTATGGTGAAACACTAAAACAGTACAGAAATACACTAAGAAAAAAGAAGGAACAGCGTGTCAGAAAACAGCTCAATGTGATTGAAGAATCCATAGAATCAAATCACTTCTGGGAAAATGTTTGTTACAGTATTTTACTGTATTGCCTTTTTTCTTACTTTAGTTAATTTTTTACTTTAAAGAAAATCTGGTTAAAGGCTTATAAGTATTTCACAGTAAGGTCTACACCTGTTGTATTCGGTGCATGTGACACATACAATTTGATTTGATTTGAAATTGGAACACGATAAACAAACAACACGAAGAGCTATCAACAATCAGCTATTAAACAACACAAAG
>NW_028162530.1:191405-248905 GCF_964263955.1 Coregonus lavaretus
GTGGACATGAGGAATGGGCCCGTAGTGCAGATTTACAGTAGTGTACTTGAGGAATGGGCCCGTAGTGCAGATTTACAGTAGTGTACTTGAGGAATGGGCCCGTAGTGCAGATTTACAGTAGTGGACTTGAGGAATAGGCCCGTAGTGCAGATTTACAGTAGTGTACTTGAGGAATGGGCCCGTAGTGCAGGTTTACATTAGTGGACATGAGGAATGGGCCCGTAGTGCAGATTTACAGTAGTGGACTTGAGGAATGGGCCCGTAGTGCAGATTTACAGTAGTGGACTTGAGGAATAGGCCCGTAGTGCACATTTACAGTAGTGGACTTGAGGAATGGGCCTTGGCTATCGCTAAGAGTCCTAGAGGAGTCGCATCAAGGCCAACCATAACCACCCATAACCACCCATAACCACCCATAACCACCCATAACCACCCATAACAAGACAGAAAACTGGGATGATGTCTGAATCCTGAATAAGTTATGTCTATGTTAAACCGTCAGGAACAAAAACACTATGCCTAAGGACTAACCCAAAACCAAATAATATGGGTGCCACAAAGTAAATCATTCAAGTAATATCTAAATCCTACTAGCTCCAGTGCTCACTCCCTCCGCTAGTCAAAGAACACACACAGACAAAACACACACACAACACACACACACACAACACACACACACACACACAACACACACACAACACAACACAACACACAACACACACCCACCAGTCATTCTCCCACCAGCTACAAGCTACGACAGCAATTCTTGGCCTCGTCTTCTTCAATTACGCTCGCCTCCAAACTTCAACACACACTCAAGGTTTGGATAAGCTAATCCGATGCCCAGGTGTCAACGGGCCTGTCAAATTCCCAGTGACGTGGTGTTGCTCCTTCTATTCGTCTGCTTCTATCCGTCTGCTTCTATCCGTCTGCTTCTCATCTGTGCTTGCTTCGTCGCTGGTTCTGTTAGCTTGGTAGCTAGCAGGCTGTGGCTGTTGTAGTAATGTGTGGTGTCGGAGTGTGGAGCTGGAGCTGGTAGCAAGTGCAGGAGGAGTGAGAGAAAAAGGTGCGTCCATCCCTCGTTTTAAAGGGACCCAAGCAGGTGGGCCCGTTCAGGTAGTCCGAGGCAACATAACATGAGTTGGGCTCACACACAAAAAGGGGCGGGTTAATAGCATGAGATTGACACATCATATACAAATCACAGTAACCCCCTTTTGCCACATATGAACATTTCGTCAACTCTTTGATCAATGCTTAAGTGATAACTAAACAGACTAAAAGGCTCAGATGAGCTGTTCAACCTGAGTATGTAGAGCCTCACATAGTACTGCACAAGTGCTGTAGGATCATGGGAGACGGCTGTTTTAAAGAGTGTAACCAATCGTTCAGGCCGCTCGCAGGTTGGACAGCTGTCCAAGCATTATGATTTTACACAATAAAACCTCTGTCTGCTTCCAGTCATTAAACTGATCTCAAACCAGAAACAGAGACAGGATAGAAGGATAGAACCATGGAATCCTTTAAACCATAAACAGAGACAGGACAGAAAGAAGTCGACCAAAACAATGTAATTGCCATGGAAACGCGTGGGGGAAAGTTCCCTATTCTCCTTAATGCCCGCATTTAGTCAATGGTTTATATCTGTATATCACACTATGTTGAGGTGTCACGTTCGTTGAATGATGGGTCAGACCAAGGCGCAGCGTGATATACGTACATGTTTATTTTAACTATTAAACACACGACAAAACAACAAAGGAAACGAAACGTGAAGTCCAAGGTAGAACACACACAGACAGACAGACAGACAGACAGACAGACAGACAGACAGACAGACAGACAGACAGACAGACAGACAGACAGAGACACACACACACACACACACACACACACACACACACACACACACACACACACACACACACACACACACACACACACACACACACACACACACACACACACACACACACACACACACACACACACACACACACACACACACACACACACACACACACACACACACACACACACACACACACACACACACACACACACACACACACACACACACACACACACACACACACACACACACAACGTACCTTACAAGGAACAAGATCCCACAACCACCTAGTGCCAATAGGCTGCCTAACTATGATCCCCAATCAGAGACAACGAGCTACAGCTGCCTCTGGTTGGGAACCACACCGGCCAACATAGATCTATACATAATAGATAGAAACCTAGAAAACACACAACAAAGAATATACACACCCTGACTCAACATTTAAGCGTCCCCTGAGTCAGGGCGTGACATGAGGTAAAAATCGGAGTATAATGCTTGTATGGATGTCAACCCCAACACATGTTCATGTCATCATTACCAATCAACAACATTACAGATAAAAAACGACTTTGACTACCACCACCGATTTCTGTGTGCTAGCTATGCTAACCAGCTTATTTGAATGGGAGTTAGCATTTTGCAGTCACTTCTTCTAAATCTGAAAACTTCTACATGTCGGACTGAAGTAGCCACATTGTGGGCCTGTTCCAATGCATAAATCATGACAGATTTGACAAATATACACTTTGTTCGATCAGATTTGTTAAATGTGCGCCAATCTGGTCAATGGAACGTCTGCGTTTCATTGACTCCTTTACCGCATCTATAGAAGGATAGAACTATGGAATCCTTTTGGTGCTACTCATCATACCTCAACTTTCTACAAGCACTAAATATTCTAAGAATGTAATAATATATGGCATTTAGTAGACACTTTTATCCAAAGCTTTTTAAGCATTTAGTAGACACTTTTATCCAAAGCTTTTTAAGCATTTAGTAGACACTTTTATCCAAAGCTTTTTAAGCATTTAGTAGACACTTTTATCCAAAGCTATTTAAACAGTGATTGCATACATTTTTTTGTGTGAATGTGACCCCAGCGGAATTAAAATCCACAAACTTGGAATCACAAGTGCCACACTCTTTACAACGGAGCCACACAGGACCATTTTGAAAGAAGAATTAAGTCCTTGTTGTAAGGCTTGTGGTACTGTGGAGCTACATTATCTGTCAACTAGCTGTGCACAACTGCTACAGTGACGCCTTTCAGTGTGTTGGGAGAATTTAATGTACTGTCAGGCTAAAACTGTTGAAGTCACCTACCCACAACCATCGAGGGCTTTCCCATACAATTGTCTAATTATTACTCAAAACAACAATACCCGGAGGATGCTGGGGATTATAGAACAACTTATAAAGTTGATGGTCTTCATCTGTTGTTATGGTGGATCATCTTGTGAGTGACATGTTTACAGAGTGGCTGTAATGGCACCGTGTTCTGCAGTGTTGTTGTTTCAGAACCAACAGAACAGGGTAAGGGCTGTAAAAGGCATTGTAGCGTACATGTTCTACTGCACCCGTGGGCATCCTGGGGTAGTACATGTTGTAGTTTCCCACCAAAGGTATTTTTAGGGTTAGTTAGGAAGCCACAAGACAGACATCTTGTGTTGTGAATTTTTAGGATTTTAGTTGATGAATGGGTTTAGTCTCTATACTGAATGAGCAAAGTCATTCATTCAGATCACATTTACTCGGGGCGGCAGGTGGCTCAGTGGTTAAGAGCGTTGTGCCAGTAACCGAAAGGTTGCTGGTTCTAAACCCCGAGCCGACTAGGTGAAAAATCTGTCGATGTGCCCTTGAGCAAGCCACTTAACCCTAGATTGCTCACGTAAGTCGCTCTGGATAAGAGCGATTAAATGTAATGCATGTATCATGATGATTTTCTGGAATCTTAGAAGTTGCTGTTCCTTTTTTTAACAAATATCTTGTGTGTTCTGCATGCACGTTGAGGAATGGGTTGGGACTCTATACTGAAGGACTGTAGTCATTAAATCAGTTTACATGTTGAGGAATGGGTTGGGTCTCTATACTGAAGGAGTGTAGTCATTAAATCAGTTTACATGTTGGTTCTATAATGAGTATTGGGGCAGTACAAAGAAGTCCCCCCTCCCCCGTTGTGCCAATACTCATTATAGAACCAAACAGGCTTCTTTGCTTGCTGAATAGGTTTACAGAGATACTCAAGAAAGTTTCTATGTCAGGTCATTAATGCCACTTCTTTCTCTTCCTGCTCTGTAACATTATGTTGAGTAACATACTTAACAGTACCATTTTGCTCTCTGTAACATCGTTTTATTTTACGTTCTCGAGGAGCGGTTCACGGACGACTGTAGGTTCCGGGAGCGTTTCCAGGAGAACAGTTACAACACGTACGCCTCGGTGTTGCACCGGAACCACCGGACGGGACGGGACTGGTACGTGGCCCTGAACAAGAGAGGCAAATCCAAGATGGGCTCCAGCCCCAGGGTCAAATCACAGCACGTTTCCACACACTTCCTCCCCAGGCTCAATGTGCACCACCTGCAGAGCGTTCGAGGCTTCGCCATCACCAACAGGAGCAAAGAGAGGAGGAACAGCCTTCCACCACAACCGGCACTCGCCAAACCGCCCTCACAGCCAAATGCAGGGACAAGGAAGAGGGTGCAGACTGTCAAGTACTGGCCCAAGTTTCGGTTTGGATAGACTGCGGAGTAATGGGGGAGGAAGTAGTGCAAACTGTATGTGCATTGATTGGGTGGCCACATAAACATGGACATGACATCTGTTGCCCTCGAATAATTGCTGAACTTTTACTTTTCTGTTATTTCGAAAGCATTCCAGTTGTCATAAAGTAGCGAGTTCAAAACCAAAGGGCTATAAAATGCAATCGACAAGCTTTGTGATTGTAAAGCTATGATGGTTACAATGGTTGGGGTTGGAAATACTTCCGAAGGGGGTCCCTTCGGCCAACTAAAAACACAACGTGAGATAACTAGTTGATATATGGTTTGAAACACAACATGAGCTACATTACATGACCAAAAGTATGTGGACACCTGCTCGTCGAACATCTCAATACAAAATCATGGAGTCGCCGTTCCAATTCATCCTAAAGGTGTTCGATGGGGTTGAGGTCAGGGCTCTGTGCAGGCCAATCAAGTTCTTCCAAACCGATCTCGACAAACCATTTCTGTATGGACCTGGCTTTGTGCATGGGGGCATTGTCATGCTGAAACAGGAAAGGGCCTTCCCCAAACTGTTGCCAGAAAGTTGGAAGCACAGAATCGTCTAGAATGTCATTGTATGCTGTGGCGTTATGATTTACCTTCACTGGAACTAAAGGGCCTAGCCCAAACCATGAAAAACAGCCCCAGACCATTATTCCTCCTCCACCAAACTTTACAGTTGGCACTATGTATTCGGGCAGGTAGCGTTCTCCTGGCATCCGCCAAACACAGATTCATCCGTCGGACTGCCAGATGAAGAGTGATTCATCACTCCAGAAAAAGCGTTTCCACTGCTCCAGAGTCCAATGGCGGCAAGCTTTACACCACTTCAGCCGACACTTGGCATTGCGCATGGTGATCTTAGGCTTGTGAGTGGCTGCTTGGCCATGGAAACCCATTACATGAAGCTCCCGACGAACAGTTATTGTGCTGACATTGCTTCCAGAGGCAGTTTGGAACTCGGTAGTGAGTGTTGCAACCGAGGACAGAGAATCTTTATGTGCTTCAGCACTCGGCGGTCCGTTCTGTGAGCTTGTGTGGCCTACCACTTTGCGGCTGAGCTGTTGTTGCTCCTAGACGTTTCCACTTCACAATAACAGCACTTACAGTTGACCGGGGCAGCTCTAGTAGGGCAGAAACTTGACGAACTGACTTGTTGGAAAGGTGGCATCCTATGACGGTGCCACGTTGAAAGTCACTGAGCTCTTCATTAAGGCCATTCTATTGCCAATGTTTGTCTGTGGAGATTGCATGGCTTTGTGCTCTATTTTACACACCTGTCAGCAACGGATGTGGCTGAAATAGCCGAATCCACTAATTTGAAGGGGTGTCCACATACTTTTGTATATATCATGTAACTAGTTCACATGGTTAGAAACACAACGTGACAACTAACTAGTTGATCTCTAACAGCTGGGAGGGGGGGGGGGGGGGGGGGGTCAAGGAGTAAACTGTCCATCACAACTATCGTAGATTATAGTAGCCGTCTGTCACTAGAGAACAATCCCCAGCCGTGACCCTGTGGCCTGGAATCTGTTCCCAGGAGGACAGTTCTATGGGGTAAAGATGCCTGGATGGACCGACAGGCCGTGTTTCGGAGAAGGCTCAAGCCATAGGTGTATCAGATGGCACGAAGGCAGACAGCCGCAGTCTGTGTGGCCTAGAAGGAAAACACTGCCGAGAAGGAGGGATGCTAGTTGATGATTGGCTGGGTTCAAATCTGGGTCACCTGTGTGCCACCAAAATTGTGTTTTCTTTCTTTAGCCTGAGCTAAAGCCTAGGCATTGAATGAATGAAACAATATTCTTCTACATCAAATTTCATGAAGCGTTTTAATTTATTTTAATGTGAATTCATAACAAATAATTACCGGCACTTTAGGCAGTATGACCTCAGAGAGGGGCGGTCTCCCTGTGTTTTGTTCTTAACTTCTCTTTTTTTAATTATTTTACATTTTGTCTTTACTGGTGTACGAGAGGACATTGTCAATCTTCTTCAGATAAGTCCCAAAGGGAGATTTTTCTGTCATTTTTTATCCATGAAATATAAACAAATAATATGTAATGTGACTAAAGGTCAATCTATTGGTTGCTATGCAATGTGACTAAAGGTCAATCTATTGGTTGCTATGCAATGTGACTAAAGGTCAATCTATTGGTTGCTATGCAATGTGACTAAAGGTCAATCTATTGGTTGCTATGCAATGTGACTAAAGGTCAATTTATTGGTTGCTATGTAATGTGACTAAAGGTAAACCTATTGGTTGCTATGTAATGTGACTAAAGGTCAATCTATTGGTTGCTATGTGTATTTACATAGCTATATTTTACTAGCAGTATTTATGAAACAAGGGATATACATTGAGAGTCGATCATGTTCATTAAGGGGGCCAATTCTGACTTAGGAAATCTATGCCTTTCCTACCCGCTTCTCAGTAGTTGGTATTTAGACTTACCTTATGCAGGTGCGTAACTGGCTTTGCAGGCTTGGTTCCCTTGCCTGCGCTGAATACATTTAACTAAACCACTGAAAACCCTCCCACTTGCTGGCCAACAGATTTTCTTGTGGAGTTTTCATTCAATAGGGTTTTCAGTACATTTATCTTAAGCCATCCCTTTAAATACGGTACACCTTTAATTAGAATTTTGTCGGCAGACTCACTAGAATGCATAGATGGAACGGGCTCAGAATATAAGGATCAATGGTAGATTTAAAAATACTCTGATCTTGCAGATTATTTAGGTACATTTTAGGGTTAGGAAAGTATGTATGAATCATAAAAAATAACCGGTTTAGAGAGACTTCATGCACAGAATATATTGCTGAATAAAAAAATTGTGATTTGATTCATCCTGAAAGTCTTCATATTCAAGTTCATTCCATGAAATATTGAAAGGTGGGAAAAGAAAAAAGTGTACAATATTGAACAATAGTCCTATAAATCTGTCCTAATCCTCACTAATCATAGAACAACCAGTCGTTGTGAACCGTGCGCCTTGACTCCAGGTTTAACCTGCTGGTCTGAGTTCCACAATGATTCAAATAAGCTTCATGTCCCAAATTACTGCACAATGTCAGCCTAGTGTGACCCACCGACGCCAGAGACCCCCCAGGAACAACGACACGGAGGAAAGAAAGGTCAACGGAATAAATACCAAATGTAAACTACATATTGAAGAAAACTAACACTAAAGTGACAATTACAAATGGATGTGGGTATTACCTGATGGTGGCTCATGATAGTGGCCAATGTTTAACATGATACAAGTGTTTTAAGTAAAACGGAGAAAAGCCAAGGGCATATAACTACAACATTCTAAAGCGCATAGCTTGAGTCTCCAAATTTCATCCACGCAAATTATGAGGGCACTCAATTACAATTCTGAATAACGGTACAGCTCTTTATAGGCTACTTCACTGTGGACAAAGGGGCCCACAATACAGGACATGTCATGTTGATGTGAATTTTCAGTTTGCTTCCATATGACTGGTTTCACATTCGTCTCCAGGGATCATAAGAAAAAAAAAGATCTAAAAACAATTGCTATGTGTATTTACAATCCCCTTCTCCAAACAGATTATTCACTTCCCTAGCGCTTATCAATAGCTCTCATTCATTTATAAATTACAGTGCATGGAGACTGCTGTTATTTCTGTCAACAACAAAAAAAAGGAGATGCTTTTCCCACTTGGAACCAGTAGGTTCGCTCGACCTTATTTATGGTTTCCTCACGCGAAAAAAGCGGTAGAATGAGAGAATTAAGTCAAGGTCAGATTACGGCATATCTGTAGACACACCTCCACCACACCATAATTTATTCGAACTCCGCCCCAAACTAAATAGCGGGGCGAATAGCATGCTCAAGGTCAAAAAAAGGGAATTACGTTAACTCCCTATGCAAATATATTTGTACATGACATGTTTTATATATATGATGTATGGTACCGTATTGAAGAGTATTGAAGTGTATTGAACTGTATTGTACTGTATTGAAGTGTATTGTACTATATTGTACTGTATTGTATTGAACTGTATTAAAGTGTGTGTGAGTGTATTGAAGTGTACTGTATTGAAGTGTGTGTGTGTGAGAGTGTATTGTACTGTATTGAAGTGTGTGTGTGTGTGGGGGGGGAAATATGGCATACATATTAGGAAGACGTCAGATTTGAGACAAAATAAAACAACAACAAAAAAATAAGTATTTCCGAGATCTGAAAATGTGAAAATGACAATGGACACTCTCACGCACGCACACACTCATGTGTGTTGATTAAACTCATCTGTGTTTGCGTGATATCCATATATGGAACACATTCAGCAGGAAGGCTTAGCTTGTCTCTCCCTACTGACCACTGACCTAATAGTTTATAGCCCGGGAAATGTGAACTGACACAGTCACCAAGTCACAAGACACGCAGAGTATTGAGTATAAAAGACACAGAGTATTGACTATGGAAGACACAGAGTATTGACTATGGAAGACACAGAGTATTGACTATGGAAGACACAGAGTATTGACTATGGAAGACACAGGGTATTGACTATGGAAGACACAGAGTATTGACTATGGAAGACACAGAGTATTGACTATGGAAGACACAGAGTATTGACTATGGAAGACACAGGGTATTGACTATGGAAGACACAGAGTATTGACTATGGAAGACACAGAGTATTGACTATGGAAGACACAGAGTATTGACTATGGAAGACACAGAGTATTGACTATGGAAGACACAGAGTATTGACTATGGAAGACACAGAGTATTGACTATGGAAGACACAGGGTATTGACTATGGAAGACACAGAGTATTGACTATGGAAGACACAGAGTATTGACTATGGAAGACACAGAGTATTGACTATGGAAGACACAGAATATTGACTATGGAAGACACAGAGTATTGACTATGGAAGACACAGAGTATTGACTATAAAATACACAAAGTATTGACTATAAAAGATAGTATGAATGTATCCTTTCCTCAATGTAAATTCTGCGACATTCTCAAACACCCTGCCAGCATATACAGTATATATATATATCAAACTATATACCCATTCCTACATCTCTCCATCTGAGCTGGGACTTTCTGCAGAAGATGAGTGCCATGTACGTGCCTTAATGTGTTTGGACCCCAGGAAGATAATAGCCAAGGCAGCAGCTAATGGGGATCCATAATATATACAAATTCAAATCACCAAGGATATATTCTTAGAATTTCTTCTTCTGAGAAGCCCCAATCGGTCTGTTCTCTCTCCCAGCTATCTCAATCAGTGAAGCAGTGCTAATCTATTCTAAGTGGTATGCATGTTCAATCATCTGCTTCCCCGTTCAAAAGAGGATTGCAATTATGTTTAACAACATAATGCCAAACACACACACACGCCAACATTCACAACAATAACAATATGGAGGCTTAACAAGATGATTTATGTCACATTTGCATGTATTACGAGACACATTAATTTGATGCATTTAAGTTCCTATTAAAGAATAAAAGACAGGGAAGTGATGTACCAATGGGAAGGCTTTATCAGTAGTTATACTCTAAAAAGTAAAGGTTCCTGGAGGATCCTTTTGGGGTTCTTCAAATTGAAACTGGGGGAACCCCTGTAAGTTCTTCGAAGAACCCCTTTTAATGGATCCTCAAAAAACCTTTTGAAGAACCTTTTTGGGGTTAATTTTCGAACTACCCCCCCCCCCCTCCCTATTATTATTAATAATATGCTTAACAATAACAACAATAACACAATATTTTAGTGGTCAGTGTTTATTATGATTTGAGTGGCAAAGCAGAATATAAAAAATCCAAATATGAGGTAAACTCCCAGCAGAGCCCCAAGTCCAATGGATATATCCTCTGGCATGTTGATGTTAATGTGTTGATGTTCTCCATATCCATAGTCAGAATGATTTTGCAGTGCATGGTGATCAAACAGGTTTCCTGTTATATTCATCAGAGGTGTAGGGAGGGTGAAGTCTGTGAATCCCAAAAAATAGTAATTATACAGATGTTTAACAAAACATGCACACAATAGTATTCATACCTTGGTTTTTGTGGTAAATGTGAATTTAAAAAACATTTTTGATAATGGTTTTTGTACACATACCTTGTCCATAATGTAGAGGCCTATGGGACATTCATTGAAGAGGTAAGGGAGGAGGATGGTAAATCTGATCTGCATAACATACCAAGTCCCAATTGACATACCTTTGTATGCCAAACCAACAAGCTGTTCTGTTTTAAACAACAATTCAACTAAAGACAACTCTCACTCTCATAGAATTCACTGTGCAGAACAGCCACTGCGACCCAGCTGCATATTACGGGGTCGATTACATCATAATGAGCATACATTCTGGAATTGGTAAGACTTTGGAAGTGCAAAATGTAGTTTATGCATATGTTAAACTTGTTTCAGTGAGGGCAATGCCCAAGATAATAATTGTTCTGATTTCCACTAGCTGTGAATTGATTGTCATATTCCTAAAAGCAGGTTGGTAGTAACGCATTAGTTTTTTATACGTTTTTGTTTTTGTGAGGGTTTTACCCCCAACACCACCTTAAATCATCTGTCAACAGAAAAAAAGCTTACAAGAGGTATAGTGCTTTGTAAACAGCTTGAACAAGAACAACAGAAGTTACGCATTCACAATTCATGCTCTTAATAATGAAGGGTGGAGGTTAAAAAACACATGAGGCTAACTGTAGATAGAAAAGGGGTTAGGTGACTGGCTAACAGCACAACCATTAAACACATTCAGAGGGGTTAGGTGTGCGTGACTGGCTAACAGCACAACCATTAAACACATTCAGAGGGGTTAGGTGACTGGCTAACAGCACAACCATTAAACACATTCAGAGGGGTTAGGTGACTGGCTAACAGCACAACCATAAAACACATTCAGAGGGGTTAGGTGACTGGCTAACAGCACAACCATTAAACACATTCAGAGGGGTTAGGTGACTGGCTAACAGCACAACCATTAAACACATTCAGAGGGGTTAGGTGACTGGCTAACAGCACAACCATTAAACACATTCAGAGGGGTTAGGTGACTGGCTAACAGCACAACCATTAAACACATTCAGAGGGGTTAGGTGACTGGCTAACAGCACAACCATTAAACACATTCAGAGGGGTTAGGTGACTGGCTAACAGCACAACCATTAAACACATTCAGAGGGGTTAGGTGACTGGCTAACAGCACAACCATTAAACACATTCAGAGGGGTTAGGTGACTGGCTAACAGCACAACCATTAAACACATTCAGAGGGGTTAGGTGACTGGCTAACAGCACAACCATTAAACACATTCAGAGGGGTTAGGTGACTGGCTAACAGCACAACCATTAAACACATTCAGAGGGGTTAGGTGACTGGCTAACAGCACAACCATTAAACACATTCAGAGGGGTTAGGTGACTGGCTAACAGCACAACCATTAAACACATTCAGAGGGGTTAGGTGACTGGCTAACAGCACAACCATTAAACACATTCAGAGGGGTTAGGTGACTGGCTAACAGCACAACCATTAAACACATTCAGAGGGGTTAGGTGACTGGCTAACAGCACAACCATTAAACACATTCAGAGGGGTTAGGTGACTGGCTAACAGCACAACCATTAAACACATTCAGAGGGGTTAGGTGACTGGCTAACAGCACAACCATTAAACACATTCAGAGGGGTTAGGTGACTGGCTAACAGCACAACCATTATACACATTCAGAGGGGTTAGGTGTGCGTGACTGGCTAACAGCACAACCATTAAACACATTCAGAGGGGTTAGGTGACTGGCTAACAGCACAACCATTAAACACATTCAGAGGGGTTAGGTGACTGGCTAACAGCACAACCATTAAACACATTCAGAGGGGTTAGGTGACTGGCTAACAGCACAACCATTAAACACATTCAGAGGGGTTAGGTGACTGGCTAACAGCACAACCATTAAACACATTCAGAGGGGTTAGGTGACTGGCTAACAGCACAACCATTAAACACATTCAGAGGGGTTAGGTGACTGGCTAACAGCACAACCATTAAACACATTCAGAGGGGTTAGGTGACTGGCTAACAGCACAACCATTAAACACATTCAGAGGGGTTAGGTGACTGGCTAACAGCACAACCATTAAACACATTCAGAGGGGTTAGGTGACTGGCTAACAGCACAACCATTATACACATTCAGAGGGGTTAGGTGACTGGCTAACAGCACAACCATTAAACACATTCAGAGGGGTTAGGTGACTGGCTAACAGCACAACCATTAAACACATTCAGAGGGGTTAGGTGACTGGCTAACAGCACAACCATTAAACACATTCAGAGGGGTTAGGTGACTGGCTAACAGCACAACCATTAAACACATTCAGAGGGGTTAGGTGACTGGCTAACAGCACAACCATTAAACACATTCAGAGGGGTTAGGTGACTGGCTAACAGCACAACCATTAAACACATTCAGAGGGGTTAGGTGACTGGCTAACAGCACAACCATTAAACACATTCAGAGGGGTTAGGTGACTGGCTAACAGCACAACCATTAAACACATTCAGAGGGGTTAGGTGACTGGCTAACAGCACAACCATTATACACATTCAGAGGGGTTAGGTGACTGGCTAACAGCACAACCATTAAACACATTCAGAGGGGTTAGGTGACTGGCTAACAGCACAACCATTAAACACATTCAGAGGGGTTAGGTGACTGGCTAACAGCACAACCATTAAACACATTCAGAGGGGTTAGGTGACTGGCTAACAGCACAACCATTAAACACATTCAGAGGGGTTAGGTGACTGGCTAACAGCACAACCATTAAACACATTCAGAGGGGTTAGGTGACTGGCTAACAGCACAACCATTAAACACATTCAGAGGGGTTAGGTGACTGGCTAACAGCACAACCATTAAACACATTCAGAGGGGTTAGGTGACTGGCTAACAGCACAACCATTAAACACATTCAGAGGGGTTAGGTGACTGGCTAACAGCACAACCATTAAACACATTCAGAGGGGTTAGGTGACTGGCTAACAGCACAACCATTAAACACATTCAGAGGGGTTAGGTGACTGGCTAACAGCACAACCATTAAACACATTCAGAGGGGTTAGGTGACTGGCTAACAGCACAACCATTAAACACATTCAGAGGGGTTAGGTGACTGGCTAACAGCACAACCATTAAACACATTCAGAGGGGTTAGGTGACTGGCTAACAGCACAACCATTAAACACATTCAGAGGGGTTAGGTGACTGGCTAACAGCACAACCATTAAACACATTCAGAGTCATTCGTGGTCCTCTGTAGCTCAGCTGGTAGAGCACAGCGCTTGTAACGCTAAGGTAGTGGGTTCGATCCCCGGGACCACCCGTACGCAAAAATGTATGCACGCATGACTGTAAGTCGCTTTGGATAAAAGCATCTGCTAAATGGCATATTATTATATAACATGTGGGAAAATTCAACAAAGAGAGCCAAGAGTCACAGTGCTGTGTACCAATCTCATGAGAGCGGAAGAAAGATTCATTCTATTGAATTGTTTTTGAGTGAACGGTTTTGACATGTGGCAGCTTTTGGCTACAGTGCTTTCAGAAAGTATTCACACCACTTGACTTCTTCCACATTTTGTTTTTGTTACAGCCTGAATTTAAAATGGATTAAATTTGGATTTTGTGTCACTGATCTACACACAATACCCCATAATGTCAAAGTGGACTTATGTTTTTTCGTAATTGTACAAATTAATGAAAAGCGGAAATGTCTTGAGTCAATAAGTATTCAAACCCTTTATTATGGCAAGCCTAAATAACTTCAGGAGTAAAAATGTGCTTAACAAGTCAGACAAGTTGCATGGACTCTGTGTGCAATAATAGTGTTTAACATGATTTTTGAATGAGTACCTCATCTCTGTACCCCACACATACAATTATCTGTAAGGTCCCTCAGTCGAGCAGTGAATTTCAAGCACAGATTCAACCACAAAGACCAGGGAGGTTTTTCAATGCTTCACAAAGAAGGGCACCTATTGGTAGATGGCTAAAAAAAAAAAAAAACAGACATTGAATATCCCTTTGAGCATGGTGAAGTTATTAATTACACTTTGGATGGTGTATCAATACACCCAGTCACTACAAAGATACAGGAGTCCTTCCTAACTCAGTTGACGGAGAGAAGGGAAACCATGAGGCCAATGGTGACTTTAAAACAGTTACAGAGTTTAGTGGCTGTGATAGGAGAAAACGGAGGATGAATCAGTTCCTCCACAATACTAACCTAATTAACAGAGTGGAAAGAAGGAAGCCTGTACAGAATACACAAATATTACAAAACATGCAGTAAGGCTCTAAAGTAATACTGCAAAAAAATGTGGCAAAGAAATTAAATTTTTGTCCTGAATACAGGCCATTATGTCTGGGGCAAATCCAATACAACACATCACTGAGTACCACTCTTCATATCTTTAGGCATGGTGATGGCTGCATCATGTTATGGGTATGCTTGTCATCGTTAAGGACTGGGGAGTTTTTTAGGATAAAAAATAAACGCCATGGAGCTAAGCACTGGCACAATCCTAGAGGAAAACCTGGTTCAGTCTGCTTTCCACCAGACACTGGGAGACAAATCCACAGCAGGACAATAACCTAAAATGCAAGGCCAATTATACACTGGAGTTACTTACCAAGACGACATTGAATGTCCCTGAGTGGCCTAGTTACAGTTTTGACTTAAAATCGGCTTTAAAATCTATGGCAAGAAAATGTCTGTCTAGCAATGATCAACAATGAACTTGACAAAGCTTGAAGAATTTTTAAAATAATAAAATGGGCAAATATTGTACAATCCAGGTTTGCAAAGCTCTTAAAGACTTACCCAGAAAGACTCACAACTGTAATCGCCAATGGTGATTCTAACATGTATTGACTCAGGGGGTTAAATAATTATCAGAATATATGAGTATTTTATTTACCATTAATAAAATATATGTTAGAATTTGTATTTAATTTTGTGTAGATCGTTGACAAAATACAATTAAATCCATTTAAATCCCACTTTGTAAAACAAGAAAATTTGGAAAAAGTCAAGGGGTGTGAATACTTTCTGAAGGCACTGTATATGTTTCATGATATCCCCATGAATTCTTACATTAAAAAAAAGTTTGCTGATTCTGAGTTCTCTACTGTCCTGGTTACAGTTGACTGACAGTTGTATCAGGGCCCTTTTATGAGGAGGCCTCTCCTGAGTGAATGAGGACCTCTAGTGGGGAATCTATAAAATTGCATGTGGAGAGTAAATTGAACAGTCTGCTTTAAAGGGGCAATCTGATGTTCAAACAAAACAAAGTGCCCTCCCCGCAACTTTCATTGGTAAGCAGCTTAGGCGTGGCGCTGGAGAAATGTAACCACTCTCAAATTCATAGACAGACCCATCCATGATACCAAAATTATCGTTTTAACCATGTTGAAAGTGTGCAGTGTTTGATTACAATTACATGTTTTACAAACAATTGAGTAAAACAAGCTTATATTTTGGATTCTGACGGGGTACGACAGCTGAACTAAGCTCATGAGGCATTTCTAAGTTATATTCTTCAAGAATCAATGGGTATATAATTAATTGTCTAAAAGTTGCCAAAGATCTCTGTGCCTTTAAAATACACATTACAGAACATGTTGGAAATAGTCTTGTATTTACTACAGCATGGCATTCATAAATGTTTTGTTATTGATATAAATTCTAATAATTTCATGAAAATACCACCACAGCACACATGGGTTACATCATTTGGTTGATCAAACACAAGGAAACAGAGATGTTGATGCTGTTTTTTTTTTTTCATTCATTGTCTCCACAGAGGTTTTCAGAGCCTTCTCATAATCCCTGTGGGTATTAGGACTAGAGAGAATATTTAACACAGTTAAATCACACAAATCACACCACACAGCACTGATTTCCAATGATTCACAACAGCTATTTTCTAAGCCCTTCACTTTGAAAAGTTACAAGATTAAGACATTTGGTAGAAAACAGAGTGTGGTTGTGTTCATTAGGGCACGCAAAGGAAAATGTTTTGCAACGGAAAATGGCAATAAGTGTTTCTTATTGGACAAGTCCAGGTAGTTTGGTGCCTAATGAACACGACCCAGTACTGTATATTGAAATGGTAGACAGAGGGAGCTAACCCAGTGAAAAGTTGTAGTATGTAGTATTAGTAGGGTATACATATATATATCTCTTCTGGCGTAACAGTCGTAATCGTCCCCATCCACAGATCTCCTTCAGACAGTCTCTGTGACTGTCATCCACAGATCTCCTTCAGACAGTCTCTGTGACTGTCACAGACGTATCTGAATGCAAGAAGAGCAACTCCATCTTTCTGTCAGGGTAAATAATGTTCAGGTATGGCTCCTTGGCTTTCCAGACCAGTGTGTAAAAGATCGAAGAGACAATGGCCACCTTTCTGTCACACACACCAGATAACACAACCACAAAAAACCCAGCTCCAAGTCATATACACGGCGAGAGGTTTTGACAGTGACCATAGGAGTTGGCAAGACAGCGGCAACAGATTTGGGAGCGGGCTAGATAAACTGCATTCTGAGAGGAAAAGGCACCCCACGCACTTCTGACTGTAATGCAGTTCACCGTTGAAAACGTTATTAGAGTGTAGTCAGCTTTTCATTTAACTGAGTACAGTGCCTGCTCATGAGTAAGCATGTCAGGACTTAGACCTCACAGGATACATAACTGTTAGCTATGAGCAGTAGCAGAGTTGTAGACAAGATCCATTTACGTTCTCTCTTATGATTATATTATTCAGACCAATCATGGGAAATAGCAGTAGAATATACACTGGTGTACAAACATTCACAAGGCCGCGGGGCCAGACGGATTACCAGGACGTGTACTCCGAGCATGTGCTGACCAACTGGCAAGGGTCTTCACTGACATTTTCAACATGTCCCTGACTGAGTCTGTAATACCAACATGTTTCAAGCAGACCACCATAGTCCCTGTGCCCAAGGACTCTAAGATAACCTGCCTAAATGACTACCGACCCGTAGCACTGACGTCTGTAGCCATGAAGTGCTTTGAAAGGCTGGTCATGGCTCACATCAACACCATTATCCCAGAAACCCTAGACACACTCCAATTTGCATACCGCCCCAACAGATCCACAGATGATGCAATCTCTATTGCACTCCACACTGCCCTTTCCCACCTGGACAAGAGGAACACCTACGTGAGAATGCTATTCATTGACTACAGCTCAGCATTCAACACCATAGTGCCCTCAAAGCTCATCACTAAGCTAAGGATCCTGGGACTAAACACCTCCCTCTGCAACTGGATCCTGGACTTCCTGACGGGCCGCCCCCAGGTGGTTAGGGTAGGTAACAACACATCTGCCACACTGATCCTCAACACGGGGGCCCCTCAGGGGTGCGTGCTCAGTCCCCTCCTGTACTCCCGGTTCACCCATGACTGAATGGCCATGCACGACTCCAACACCATCATTAAGTTTGCCGATGACACAACAGTGGTAGGCCTGATCACCGACAACGATGAGACAGCCTATAGGGAGGAGGTCAGAGACCTGGCCGTGTGGTGCCAGGATAACAACCTCTCCCTCAACGTGACCAAGACAAAGGAGATGATTGTGGACTACAGGGAAAAAAATGGACTGAGCACGCCCCCATTCTCATCGACAGGGCTGTAGTGGAACAGGTTGAGAGCTTCAAGTTCCTTGGTGTCCACATCACCAACGAACTATCATGGTCCAAACACACCAAGACAGTCGTGAAGAGGGTACGACAAAGCCTATTCCCCCTCAGGAAACTGAAAAGATTTGGCATGGGTCCTCAGATCCTCAAAAAATTATACAGCTGCACCATCGAGAGCATCCTGACTGGTTGCATCACCGCCTGGTATGGCAACTGCTTGGCCTCCGACCGCAAGGCACTACAGAGGGTAGTATGTACGGCCCAGTACATCACTGGGGACAAGCTTCCTGCCATCCAGGACCTCTATACCAGGCGGTGTCAGAGGAAGGCCCTCAAAATTGTCAAAGACTCCAGCCACCCTAGTCATAGACTGTTCTCTCTGCTACCACACGGTAACCGGTACTGGAGTGCCAAGTCTAGGTCCAAAAGACTTCTCAACAGCTTCTACCCCCAAGCCATAAGTCTCCTGAACAGCTAATCATGGCTACCCGGACTATTTGCACTGCCCCCCCCCCCCCCATCTTTTCACGCTGCTGCTACTCTGTTAATTATTTATGCATAGTCAGTTTAACTCTACCCACATGTACATATTACTTCAACTACCTCAACTAGCCGGTGCCCCCGCACATTGACTCTGCACATAGCCTCCCTACTGTTATTTTATTTTACTTCTGCTCTTTTTTTCTCAACACTTTTTTGTTGTTTTATTCTATTTATTTATTAAAAATAAATGCACTGTTGGTTAAGGGCTGTAAGTAAGCATTTCACTGTAATGTCTGCACCTGTTGTAATCGGCGCATGTGGCCAATACAATTTGATTTGATTTTACTTGAAAACATTAGGAACATATCCATGACATGGACTGACAAGGTGAATCCAGATAAACTGCAACGCTGCTGGGTTTTTCACGTTCAACAGTTTCCCGTATGTATCGAGAATGGTCCACCACCAAAGGACATCCAGCCAACTTGACACAACTGTGAGAAGCGCTGGAGTCAACATGGGCCAGCATCCCTGTGGAAGCTTTCGACAGAGTCGAAATTGAGGCTGTTCTGAGCACAAAAAGGGGTGCAACTCAATATTAGGAAGGTGTTCCTAATTTTTTGTGTACTCAATTTGGTACATTGAGGTTAGTTGCAAATAGATCCATTTAATTTATTTTTGACGATCTTATATCAATTATATGACTCCAAGTATCGATTCTCTAAAAAGCACTTTTATTCCCATGACTGATCAAAACTAATTTTCTCATGTTCTCTCTGCAGCAGACATAGAGTGAGCAATATGTTTGGAACATCAAATTGCAAAAGAAAAATGTCAGTATCGAATCGCAATACATATTGTATCTAAGTAGCATGATACTATCGCATTGTCCCTGGCATTTCCCAGCCCTACACCTTTCATATCTGTAACAGGCAATTAATATCTGTCTCCCCTCCTTGTTTCACATCTCTGACTGAGAAACTGCAAAATACTAAAGGAAATTCAACAGTGAAACCATGGAATCATGACAATTTCCTAACATACAGCGATCATCACACAACAATGTGCTCATTGTATTCAACATAAAAAAGATGATACTGTCTATATCTTCACGCTTTGTTGCAGGTGTTCAATCTTCACACATTTCACTAGAGGAGAGAAACATTTTTATTGGTGGTGGTTATATATACACACGTGATGATAAAAGTTGTAGGCCAATTTATGCAAATAGTCATTGTAGTTTTTTAGCTTGAAGCCCTGTGGGAGACAAATCAAGTATTTACCTGATTTGTTTAATATTAATAGTTAACGATTAATATGCCTAACAATAGTAGAGACATTTCTTAACTACCAATGCTGTGCTTTTCGTAAGGATGGTTCCCTCCAGCTCCCTGCAGCTGGTCTGGGCGTGTAGTCAATGACACGGGATAGAGATAAACTTGAGGAACAGATAGACCTGTATTGTTTCCATTTCTCTTTGCTTCTGAGTAACCTGGTATTTTTGGTATTTGGTATTTTATTAGGATCCCCATTAGCTGTTGCAAAAGCATCAGCTACTCTTCCTGGTGTCCACACAATACATGAAACATGACATAATACAGAACATGAATAGACAAGAACAACTCAAGGACAGAACTACATAATTTTTTTTTAAAGGCACACACAGTCTACATATCAGTACATACACACAAACTTTCTAGGTCAAATAGGGGAGAGGCGTTGTGCCATGAGGTGTTGCTTTATCTGTTTTTTGAAACCAGATTTGCTGTTTATTTGAGCAATATGAGATGGAACGGAGTTCCATGCAATAATGGCTCTATAGAATACTGTACGCTTTCTTGAAATTGTTCTGGATTTGGGGACCGTGACAAGACCCCTGGTGGCATGTCTGGTGGGGTAAGTGTGTGTGTCAGAGCTGTCTGTAAGTTGACTATTCAAACAATTAGGGATTTTCAACACATTAATGTTTCTTATAAAAAGAAGAAGTGATGCAGTCAGTCTCTACTCAACTCTTAGCCAAGAGAGACTGGCATGTATAGTATTTATATCAGCCCTCTGATTACAATGAAGAGCAAGACGTGCCGCTCTGTTTTGGGCCAGCTGCAGCTTAACTAGGTCTTTCCTTGCAGCACTGGACCACACGACTGGACAATAATCAAGATTAGACAAAACTAGAGCCTGCAGAACTTGCTTTTTGGAGTGTGGTGTCAAAAAAGCAGAGCATCTCTTTATTACGGACAGACCTCTCCCCATCTTTACAACCATTGAATCTATATGTTTTGACCATGATAGTTTACAATCTAAGGTAACGCCAAGTAATTTAGTCTCCTCAACTTGTTCCACAGCCACACCATTCATTACCAGATTCAGCTGAGGTCTAGAACTTGATGATTTGTACCAAATATGATGCTCTTAGTTTTAGAGATGTTCAGGACCAGTTTATTACCGGCCACCCATTCCAAAACAGACTGCAACTCTTTGTTAAGGCTTTCAGTGACTTCATTAGCTGTGGTTGCAGGTCGTCAACTCTTTGTTAAGGGTTTCAGTGACTTCATTAGCTGTGGTTGCTGATGCGCATATGGTTGAATCATCAGCATACATGGACACACATGCTTTGTTTAATGTCAGTGGCAGGTCATTGGTAAAAATGGAAAAGAGTAGAGGCCCTAGAGAGCTGCCCTGTGGTACACCACACTTTACATGTTTGACATTAGAGAAGCTTCCATTAAAGAAAACCCTTTGAGATCTATTAGATAGATAGCTCTGAATCCACGATATGGCAGAGGTTGAAAAGCCATAACGCATACCTTTTTTCAACAACAGGTTATGGTCAATAATATCAAAGAACACACTGAAATCTAACAGTACAGCTCCCACAATCTTCTTATTATCAATTTCTTTCAACCAATTATCAGTCATTTGTGTCAGTGCAGTACATGTTGAGTGTCCTTCCCTGTAAGCATGCTGAAAATCTGTTGTTAAATGCTATTTCCCCTTTCACAAAAACACATGATCAGTACAAGCATGGCACAAGAAAACACACACGAATAGAGGTATGAGTGAGTAGTATTTTTCCAATGGCCACCAGTAGAATACAGGTATGAGTGAATAGTACTTTTCCAATGGTCACCAGTAGAATACAGGTATGAGTGAATAGTACTTTTCCAATGGCCACCAGTAGAATACAGGTATGAGTGAATAGTACTTTTCCAATGGCCACCAGTAGAATACAGTTATGAGTGAGTAGTACTTTTCCAATGGTCACCAGTAGAATACAGGTATGAGTGAATAGTACTTTTCCAATGGCCACCAGTAGAATACAGGTATGAGTGAATAGTACTTTTCCAATGGCCACCAGTAGAATACAGGTATGAGTGAATAGTACTTTTCCAATGGCCACCAGTAGAATACAGGTATGAGTGAATAGTACTTTTCCAATGGCCACCAGTAGAATACAGGTATGAGTGAGTAGTACTTTTCCAATGGCCACCAGTAGCTCCTCCAGAACCTCAGACATCTCTCCCCCGATGCTCTCCCGAAGACTCTTCCCACTGATGGTCTTATAATCCTGCAGAAGGGAAGCTCTCCAGGCGGAGTGTTTTGGTCACCCTTGCTTTACAGTAATGTACTGTATGGCAGTAACCACAGTAGCCAGACGTGAATAAAGGTAGTCTTTACTTTGTCAGAGCCGAGGGATGTTAAAGCTTCTAGAAAATATACGTCATGGTGATGTATAAGCTACGTTACTTTGAGCTGAGGGATGCTTTTTCTGACACAGCGAGCCAATTAACTTTGACTCATCTGTTCCTCAGTTCTTCTCTGCGTCGTAAAGGGTGATGCGGGGAAAATAATATAAATATACATAAATAGTACAGAAATGTGTTTCAATTTGTTTTGTTATATGTTGTTTATAAATGTTGTTACAAAATGCTGTCACATGTTATAAATGTTATGTTGTTATAAATGTTATAAATGCACCCTAATGAACACCTGAGAAACATCAACTCACCCATCTTGGCATCCTCTTTACCTTGGCATCCTCTTTGGCCTTGGCTGCATCCAGACATGTGTTCTCTCCATCTTGGCATCCTCTTTGGCCTTGGCTGCATCCACACATGTGTTCTCATCCATCTTGGCATCCTCTTTGGCCTTGGCTGCATCCACACATGTGTTCTCATCCACCTTGGCATCCTCTTTGGCCTTGGCTGCATCCACACGTGTTCTCATCCATCTTGGCACCCTCTTTGGCCTTGGCTGCATCCACACGTGTTCTCATCCATCTTGGCATCCTCTTTGGCCTTGGCTGCATCCAGACATGTGTTCTCATCCATCTTGGCATCCTCTTTGGCCTTGGCTGCATCCAGACATGTGTTCTCATCCACCTTGGCATCCTCTTTGGCCTTGGCTGCATCCACACATGTGTTCTCATCCATCTTGGCATCCTCTTTGGCCTTGGCTGCATCCAGACATGTGTTCTCTCCATCTTGGCATCCTCTTTGGCCTTGGCTGCATCCAGACATCTGTTCTCATCCATCTTGGCATCCTCTTTGGCCTTGTCTGCATCCAGACATGTGTTCTCTCCATCTTGGCATCCTCTTTACCTTGGCTGCATCCACACATGTGTTCTCTCCATCTTGGCATCCTCTTTGGCCTTGGCTGCATCCACATGTGTTCTCATCCATCTTGGCATCCTCTTTGGCCTTGGCTGCATCCACACGTGTTCTCATCCATCTTGGCATCCTCTTTACCTTGGCTGCATCCAGACATGTGTTCTCTCCATCTTGGCATCCTCTTTACCTTGGCTGCATCCACACATGTGTTCTCTCCATCTTGGCATCCTCTTTGGCCTTGGCTGCATCCACACATGTGTTCTCTCCATCTTGGCATCCTCTTTGGCCTTGGCTGCATCCAGACATCTGTTCTCATCCATCTTGGCATCCTCTTTGGCCTTGGCTGCATCCACATGTGTTCTCATCCATCTTGGCATCCTCTTTGGCCTTGGCTGCATCCACACGTGTTCTCATCCATCTTGGCATCCTCTTTACCTTGGCTGCATCCACACATGTGTTCTCTCCATCTTGGCATCCTCTTTACCTTGGCTGCATCCACACATGTGTTCTCTCCATCTTGGCATCCTCTTTGGCTTGGCTGCATCCACACATGTGTTCTCTCCATCTTGGCATCCTCTTTGGCCTTGGCTGCATCCAGACATCTGTTCTCATCCATCTTGGCATCCCCTTTGGCCTTGGCTGCATCCAGACATGTGTTCTCTCCATCTTGGCATCCTCTTTGGCCTTGGCTGCATCCACACATGTGTTCTCATCCATCTTGGCATCCTCTTTGGCCTTGGCTGCATCCAGACATGTGTTCTCTCCATCTTGGCATCCTCTTTGGCCTTGGCTGCATCCACACATGTGTTCTCTCCATCTTGGCATCCTCTTTGGCCTTGGCTGCATCCAGACATGTGTTCTCTCCATCTTGGCATCCTCTTTGGCCTTGGCTGCATCCACACATGTGTTCTCTCCATCTTGGCATCCTCTTTGGCCTTGGCTGCATCCACACATCTGTTCTCATCCATCTTGGCATCCTCTTTGGCCTTGGCTGCATCCACACATGTGTTCTCATCCATCTTGGCATCCTCTTTGGCCTTGGCTGCATCCACACATGTGTTCTCATCCATCTTGGCATCCTCTTTGGCCTTGGCTGCATCCAGACATGTGTTCTCATCCATCTTGGCATCCTCTTTGGCCTTGGCTGCATCCAGACATGTGTTCTCATCCATCTTGGCATCCTCTTTGGCCTTGGCTGCATCCACACATGTGTTCTCATCCATCTTGGCATCCTCTTTGGCCTTGGCTGCATCCACACATGTGTTCTCATCCATCGTGGCATCCTCTTTGGCCTTGGCTGCATCCAGACATGTGTTCTCTCCATCTTGGCATCCTCTTTGGCCTTGGCTGCATCCACACATGTGTTCTCATCCATCTTGGCATCCTCTTTGGCCTTGGCTGCATCCAGACATGTGTTCTCTCCATCTTGGCATCCTCTTTGGCCTTGGCTGCATCCACACATGTGTTCTCTCCATCTTGGCATCCTCTTTGGCCTTGGCTGCATCCAGACATGTGTTCTCTCCATCTTGGCATCCTCTTTGGCCTTGGCTGCATCCAGACATCTGTTCTCATCCATCTTGGCATCCTCTTTGGCCTTGGCTGCATCCAGACATGTGTTCTCATCCATCTTGCCCTTAGATTAAAGACAAACCACACTGACAGCTATAACAGGCCCCATTCTATGGACGGAGACAAACTACAGATCCTGTGTGTTTTGATTGACCCCACAGTACCTCGTCAAGAACGCGAATAGGGTCAGCAAAATCTCCTCCAGGGCCCGAGGTGAACTTCCTCTCGGTTTCTGTGAAAGAAAATCTGTTGCAATGTGTAAACGTGTCTCCAAGTCAACTATCAAACCATCTTAACTTCATCTGATGATGTCATCTCCATCAACTGGAGCTACTGATTGGTTGCATGCCATGGCTGTAAAATGGGGGCTGGGAGTCCATGAGACCTTCCAGGGCATCCATTAGTGCAGTAAGGGGGAAGAGGTGTCAACACTGACTGCCCAGGTTTGCTCTATAGATTGATAAAGGAGTGGTATGCCCATTAAAACGGAGGTGGCCTACCTTTCGACACTGTAGATAAAGAACATATTGTTTGTTTTATGTATAATTTTTTACAAAGATATCTTAATAAGACTGATATGAGTGTATTTCCAATTAGAAGATATCGTATTATTTACATTTACATTTATTATCAATGCATACATCATGATACACCACTAGTAATCTCTTAACCGTAAAGCTGCCATTTCAACAGTGATGTGGACTGGTGATTTCCGTGTCTGGGGAGATCAAAACAACATTAAAAACGTCTTGACTCCGTAGGACTTTAAAAAGTGATAGAACACAGTAGCCGAAAAGCAACCAGTGAATAAGATAGAATGCAATAGAATTGAATTTGTCAGAGCAACGTCAAAAGGATTGGAGATGGAGAAACTCTATTCAGCAGTCAAGGCGATCTCAGCAGTTGTGTCAAGTAAGCGAGATTAATCACATTACATTTTCATAAAACAGCTCGGAAAATAACTCCCCTAACGCATGTTAATACACAACGTTCGCCGATATATCCTATTGATAAAGAGAAAACAATATTGCAAAACAAATATATGCCAATGATTCTTAACTGAAGTTTAGCTACCACTCCACACAGTAGACAACAGGAGGAATGTTCTACAGTTCCATGTATTGCCACACAGTTCCACGCCTTTTATGCAAGCTGAAGCGTAGCCTCCCTGTGCTTCACAACGAGGATGTGAGATCATCCCTTGGGAACAAGCGCTAATCTGTAGGCCTTGATGCCTGCAATATTATGTTGCACTAGCCTGCTCTCCTTCTTTAACAAGTATGTGTCACAGGCTTGACAAATGCCCCTTTTGTTTTGCATGCTTCAGCCCATGTGCTCCTAATTGAGTTCTTGTGAACTCTGATTGATTGAGAAATGTGATTGGCTTCCTGTTTTCAGCTGCATGTTTATAACCCTTGTTTCTTTTGTTTGAGGTGCGTGGGAAGTTATGTTTGTGGAGTGGCTGTGGCAGAGCTCATTTGAAGCCTGGGTTTAGAAGCACGATTTGATGAATGATGATCTGTGTTAGTTGTGTAATGCTTTCCCTCCACTGAAACCTGTTTTAGTTAGATGTAATTGTTGTCTGATTGTTTTGTTATATCCTCCCTCCATTTTGTTTGCTAAACTAAATCTAACTTGTCCTTTCTACTCAAGCCCATTCTCAAAGAAGCTGTGCGGAGCTCCCCACGCTCTCGGTGTAGTCGTATCTATGATACTCGGACAGGTTGTGACGTATGACTTTGCTGATTCACTTTTGTTTGAATCCTCAAAATGGGGAACAATAGAACAATAATTAAACAGCATTGCCATTTCAGAAGTGTAATTTCATAACACTGTTACACTATAATTAATCTTGTAGCCCTACATCAGAAACACTATTCATCATACAGCACACAATACCCTCCTAGAAATATACACTAAACAAAAATATAAACGCAATATATGTAAAGTGTTGGTCCCGTGTTTCATGAGCTGAAATAAAAGTTCGCAGAGATTTTCCATATGCACAAAAAAGCTTATTTCTCTCAAATTTTGTGCACAAACTTGTTTACGTCACTGTAAGTGAGCATTTCTCCTTTGCCAAGATAATCCATCCACCTGACAGGTGTGGCATATCAAGCAGCTGATTAAACAGCATGATCATTACACAGGTGCACCTTGTGCTGGGGACAATAAAAAGGCCACTCTAAAATGTGCAGTTTTGTCACACAACACAATGCCACAGATGTCTCAAGTTTTGATGGAGCATGCAATTGGCATGCTGACTGTAGGAATGTCCACCAGAGCTGTTGCCAGATAATTTAATATTAATTTCTCTACAATAAGCCACCTCCAACTTCATTTTTGAGAATTTGGCAGTACGTCTAACTGGCCTCACAACCGCAGACCACGTGTATGGCATCGTGTGGGCGAGCGGTTTGTTGATGTCAACGTTGTGAACAGAGTGCCCCATGGTGGCGGTGGGGTTATGGTATGGCCAGGCATAATCTACGGACAACGAACACAATTGCATTTTATCTATGGCAATTTGAATGCACAGAGATACCGTAACGAGATCCTGAGGCCCATTGTGAGGCCCTTTTTTTAAAGGTATCTGTCTCCAACAGATGCATATCTGTATTCCCAGTCATGTGAAATCCATAGATTAGGTCCTAATGAATTAATTTCAATTGACTGATTTCCTTAAATGAACTGTAACTTAGTAAAATCTTTGAAATTGTTGCATGTTGCGTTTATATTTTTGTTCAGTGTACATATTTTTGGCAATGCTCATATTTCATATTGGTTTTTAATAAAGCTTGCATAGATGCAGACAGGTGGTACATGGACATTTGAGAATGACTGTTTACTTAGCAAACATTACAAACCATATATATTTTTTTAAAGATTTCTCAAAGAACAAAATAATGTTTAAACATAAGCCATGTATAGGCTTTGCCAACGCCACTGAAAGCAATGGACTAGTGGTAGTAAAGATGGAAGTCTAACTACTGGTTAAACCTTCAACTATTAGGTTTCACTGGAATTCTTACAAAACTAGAGAGCAAATGAAAATCAATCAACTGGCAAGGAATAAACAAGTGTCTCTGTGTTTCAATATTTAATCACTAAAAAGGCACCAAATACAGGCATCATATTAGTAGCATTGGAATTATTTCCACAAATAATAGCACCAAAAAAACGTAATGCCATCTCCCCAACTTCCCACTGTTTTATTGATAGGCACACAGTTCTATGAGAGACAGAGAGAGTGCTATTGACAAATCAATGCACAACAAAATGGTTTTCTGCAGAAACATACTGCATTTACACAGGCAGCCCAATACTGATATTTATTTCCACTAACTTGTCAATCACATCAGATTCTTTTCACATCAGATATTTTTCAGAGCTGAACTAATTGTTCAAAAGACCAATTAGTGGGAAAAAAAAATAAAGATCAGAATTGGGCTGGCTGTGTAAACGGCAGCCTATGTGCTTTGGGCGTTGTGCTGAAGTAGTCATCTGTCACAATCAACCAATCAATTGGTCGTGTCATAACACTTCCATATACACACAAATGTTACACATCATTCTTACAGACAATGGCAAATTCAGTAGGTTGGCCATATATACAGTAATACAGGACAAGAGCTAATAATATGGTAAAAATACATACTGCAATATAATCATCATCAGGAAAATAATTCAGTGACTGAATATAGTCCCTACTGGGATCCTATTCCCTATATAATGAATGCACTGTATAGGAAATATGCTGCTATTTGGGATGCATCCACAGTGCTGAGGTGAAATTGAACTTGTATGTACATTAAAGAATATAACTGAAGCATTTTGGGTCATTTGGCAGAATGAAGGCAAGGCATAAAACACTAGACAGTATGAAACATTTTTTTAAATAATTATGTATGCACTCACTAACTGTAAGTTGCTCTGGATAAGAGTGTCTGCTAAATGACTAAAATGTCAAACGTAAAATGTAGACACACACGTTGTATAAAATACTACAAGTTAGCATGTTGCAATTAAAAGACAAGAAATCCATTCTGTTACACAGTAGCAGTGATTATAAGGCTACGGTAGCATCCAAGGGGAGTGAGTGGGGTAGACACCAACACACAACTAGAATGAATAGAACAGACCTCCGCATTCATGTCAATGATGCCATAATGGTTCGCGGTTCTATTTCCATGGGCAACAACCTATCTAGACTACATCATCTACAGTAGTAGTATTCAAAGTGCAAACAGTCGATCAAAACACTTGTTTTCTCGTCATCTGAATCTGATGGATATTGAAATCATTCACAGATGGAATTCCACTTTCTACCCTTGTTGAAAACACTTTGGTCTATTGGTATGGATTTGGAAATGCGTGAGACAGTACCGCATGTAATGGTACCAATGGAAAGCTGTTGAGCTATTGTCTAAAATATGAAAACACACTAGACTATTAGTAGGCTGAATCTTAGTTCTACAGGCAGAGAACTAGGTTTGAGGACAATATGTGTTATTGCACTTGAATATACACTGAGTGTACAAAACATTAGGAACACCTGCTCTTTCCATGACATAGACTGACCAGGTGAATCCAGGTGAAAGCTATGATCCCTTATTGATGTCACCCGTTAAATTCAGTTCAATCAGTGTAGATGAAGGGGAGGAGACAGGTTAAATAATTATTTTTTAAGCCTAGAGACAGTTGAGACATGGATTGTGTATGTGTGCCATTCAGAGGGTGAATGTGCAAGACAAAAAATGTAAGTGCCTTTGAACGGGGTATGGTAGGTGCCAGGTGCACCGGTTTGTGTCAATAACTGCAACGCTGCTGGGTTTTTCATGCTCAACAGTTTCCCGTGTGTATGAAGAATGGTCCACCACCCAAAGGTCATCCAGCCAACTTGACACAACTGTGGGAAGCATTGGAGTCAACATGGGCCAGCATCCCTGTGGAACGCTTTCGACACCTTGTAGAGTCCATGCCCCCGACAAACTGAGGCTGTTCTGAAGGCAAAAGGAGGGGGGGGGGGGGTCGAGCAACTCAATATTAGGAAGTTCTTAATTTGTTATACACTCAATGTACATCATTAACACACAACGCTTTCAGTTGTGGACAATAGATCATAACACAATATAGGCCGGAATCCTAACAATCTTTCATTGAAATGAATGCATGATGAACGAAAAGCGGAGTTAGGATTGGGGTCGTCAGTGTGTTTAATACTTTCATAGTGGTCATATTGTGGCAATGGAATTATGCAGCAGAGATATAACTGAACTATTTAAACTATTCAAGACAAGCTCCCGAGTGGCGCAGTGGTCTAAGGCACTGCATCGCAGTGCTAGCTGTGCCACTAGAGATCCTGGTTCGAATCCAGGCTCTGTCGTAGACGGCCGCGACCGGGAGACCCATGGGGCGGCGCACAATTGGCCCAGCGTCGTCCAGGGTAGGGGAGGGAATGGCTGGCAGGGATGTAGCGTTTGCAACGCCAGGATTGTGGGTTCGTTTCCCATGGGGGGCCAGTATGAAAAAAATATTAAAATAATGTATGCACTCTGGATAAGAGCAAAGTACCTGAGCTACCTACCGTACATTGATCATTTTGGCGTTGTTGTTGTTATGGAAACGTAAAGCGAAAACAAGGCAGCAGATTTCACCTGACTGGTCATCGTTCAACGATAATGATGAATTACTAATTTCTCTATTCCTGAGGTAGCCCAGTTGTGAAATGATTTGAATAAATGCTGCATAGCTGGCCATCAAAAACACGCTTCGCTTTTGACTTTTTATCTCACATCACAGTTGTATAAAAATACATTAGCGAACAATATCTTATTCCATAACTACAAACAAACGCTTTTTAGAAAATATGATTTATTTTAAATTTGTCATAAAATATTCCTTCACTTCAGGAGATTTTCACAAGGGCAATGTTTCCCCTTGAGTGGGTGGGGTGTAGAACTACTTGTACTGGCTTAAACTGACATGTTGAGGAGAAGGACCTGGAGCTTACTTTTGGGGGCCTTTGGCACCCCGTCTAGAAAATAATCTAGTTTAGGGGAAACACTGGAGGGAGGCGGGAGATCCTCAGACCTCAGTGCCGTCGTTGTGGAGGTTGTTGTGGAGCTTGACCTTCAGGTTGACCTGCCTGACCTTCGCCGCTCCGTTGACCTTTGCCCCTCTGTTGACCTTAGAGTTGACGTTGTCGTGATTCCGGTTGATGTTGAGGTTGATGTTCCTAACTGTGCAGTGTTTGGAGCTGAAGTTCTTCTCCAGGGTCTTCTCTAGATACACCTCTACCTTGGTGTTCAGAGGGTACTCCTCCGCCATCTTGGATGGCTTCTTCCCAGCCGACCGTCGGCACTTCCTGAAGAGTAAACAGGAACCCAGCAGGACGAGGACCAGCAGGGTCAGCACAGCCACGCCCCCGCCCATAGACCCGCCCATCTGGGGGTTAAAGGTGGAGGCGGCGGGGACCTCGAGTCGGAGAGTCTTCATGTTGGTTCCATTCTTCGTCTGGTCGCCCTCGTTATCGTAGATCAGAGACTCGTCGAGGGTGAGATGCCCGCTTCGGTCCACCAGGTCCCGGCGAGCATGGCTGTGGCCGATGCTTTGGCTCAGCTGATTGGTCAGGTCCCTGCGAGCCCGCCCCCTGCCGCTGCTGTGGGCAAGCTGATGGGTCAGAGAGCGCTGGATCCTGGGGCCGGAGATGGACTCTGGACCAATCACATAGATCACCTGCAGGTACCACTGATGCCCCGTCTCCACCTGACAATCAAGAGAGAAAGCGTTAAAGAGATTCTCCAGTACATTTGGATACTTTTTAGCCAGTAGTTCTGAAAGTAGTGCTCACGAGCCAAAAGTGGTCCCCGAAAATTGCGTAGTACGTCACATATGTGCAGATATGTACACCACTTCATTGCTCTCTCTCTCTCTTGCTCTCTCTCTCGCAAATGGCGAGGGGCTGAAGCTCATTGGCTAGACCTCAAGTTGCTAGGAGGCTGGCCCACGTGGAGGAAAATGTAGTGAGAATGGCGCTGTGCCAGAAAAACTGTCGCTTTCAAACTAGGGATTTCATGGCTAATTGAGGTAAGACAGTAATTATGCTAATAGATTATGCATGTATGATCTACACATTGACACATCCAGCCCAAAGCGGGAGGTTTAAAAAATACTTAGTAGTCGGCAGAGTTCCGGCGCATATCTTTAAATAAATCAGATCAATTCATGGTTTTATTTCCATGAAAGTTACCCTCAAGTCTGACGAAGACCTTTTTTTACACATTTATAACTCATACATAATGCATTCATAAGCGGTACATTATAATTTAATAAATGATGACGGTTCAGTGGATAAGTTGTTGATCGTCACTGACCTTGTACAGGGCATCAACCTTCATGGTAAACCCATCAACACCAGGCATCGCTGTCACGGTCTGTAGTCCGGTTATATCTGATGCAAAGTTGGCCTCGAAGGGAACGTCATGGAAGTACCTATCACAGACATCTGGCTGCTTCCGATCCTGTAGGAGAAACGTTACCACAACGCTGCCATTACCGATCCGCACCGTATGTCAAACATTAGCATACATTTACATTTTAGCCATTCAGCAGATGTTCTTATCCAGAGCAACTTACAGTAGCAATTAGGGTTAAGTGCCTTGCTCAAGGGCACATCGACAGATTTTTCACCTAGTCGGCTCAGGGATTAGAACCAGCGACCTTTCAGTTACTGGCACAACGCTCTTAACCACTAAGCTACCTGCCGGGTAGCATACTGTGATGAGTGTGATAGAAGGAGTCAGGCGCAGGAGGGTAATCACTGAATGCAGAGTTCATTCCGTCGTACACAAATAGCGCTGGATAGCGACAAGCGAAACAGGCACAACGGAAAATCTACCCTGGCAATACAAGGTAACGGTAGCTCCAACAATAACAGGCACAGGGGAAAATCTACCCCGGCAATAACAAGGTACGAGCTACACTACTCTCACAAATAAACATTCACCCACAAGGACAAGGGGGGCAGAGGGAACACTTACACACGGACTAATGAGGGGATAAGAACCAGGTGTGTATAATTGACAAGACAAGACAAATGGAATGATGAGATATGGAGCGGCAGTGGCTAGTAAGCCGGTGACGACGAACGCCGAAGCCTGCCCGAACAAGGAGGGGAGGCAGCCTCGGCGGAAGTCGTGACACATACATGCTAACAGTATCTACATCTATACCGCATCAAACACTAGCATACATGTTAACAGGGTCATCTAACTGCTGGATAAAAGCAGTTATATCGGCTATGGTGTGGAATATACATTTGTTGTTTAAATCTCAAAAGTAGTTTCAGTAAACTTGTAGTTTCCAGCATTTGTGACAGAAGCCTACTCCCATTATTGTAAACATTAGCGTAAACAATCCAACACTACGATACCAGTGCCCTGACTTGCACAACAATAAGATTCCTCCTATTTGAATAGCTCACAGTCTTTGAATATCTCTTAAAACTATGACTACATACTGAGACAGGTGAACAGGTCACATAGGCGACGTACCACAGACAAATCAAAAGCCTTGCCTAGCAACGCCTCAGTCGTGGGTTCAAGTTCGAGAGAGATCACGTACTAAAAAATGTATGCACTCCGTAATACAAGTCGATTTGGATAAAAGTGTCTGCTAAACGGGATATATGGAATCTACAAGCAGCGGCACTCCAGGTTGCATTCCAGGTTGTCTTCATTGCAGTGCATTTCAGTAATGACAAAAATATGATATAACAATTTTCTGATATACGATGAGCGAGTGCAAAATAGACAACATAGAACAATATTACACCAATATTAGAGGACAATGGAAGTTTAAATAACCGGAGCCACCCATACCAGGATCAGGAACCTGTGTTTGAGGTGTTTGTTGGGCTGGATGCAGCCGTACTGAGGGCCCTCGTTGTACAGAGTCCCTGTGGGGTCGAAGAAAGGCACGTGTCCATCCCGTCCCGTACACAGGTACACTTTCTCCAGCTGCAGCTTGTAGGCTGCATTCAGGTTCTGCTCTGGGTTCCACAGCACCCTGCCGTACAGTGTCTGGCCTGTAGGGGCAGCAGAGAGATGAAAGGTTAGGTGATCAAATCAAATCAAATTGTATTTGTCACACGCGCCGAATACAACAGGTGTAGACCTTACAGTGAAATGCTTACTTACAAGCCCATAACCAACAATGCAGTTAAGAAAAATAAGTGTTAAGTAAAAAATAGATAATTAAAGAGCAGCAGTAAAATAACAGTAGCACGGCTGTATACAGGGGGTACCGGTACAGAGTCAATGTGCGGGGGCACCGGTTAGTCGAGGTAATTGAGGTAATATGTACATGTAGGTAGAGTTAAAGTGATTATGCATAGATAATAAACAGAGAGTCACAGCAGCGTAAAAGAGGGGATGAGTGAGGGTGGGGGGGGCAATGCGAATTGTTTGTGCGCCATTTGATTAGCTGTTCAGGAGTCTTATGGCTTGGGGATAGAAGCTGTTAAGAAGCCTCTTGGACCTAGACTTGGCGCTCCGGTACCGCTTGCCGTGCAGCAGCAGAGAGAACAGTCTATGACTAGGGTGGCTGGAGTCTTTGACAATTTTTAGGGCCTTCCTCTGACACCGCCTGGTATAGAGGTCCTGGATGGCAGGAAGCTTGGCCCCAGTACTGGGCCATACGCACTACCCTCTGTAGTGCCTTGAGGTCGGAAGCCGAGCAGTTGCCATACCAGGCGGTGATGCAACCAGTCAGGACGCTCTCGATGGTGCAGCTGTAGAACTTTTTGAGAATCTGAGGACTCATGCCAAATCTTTTCAGTCTCCTGATACATAAGGTTTATTATATAATATGATACAGAGTGGCAAAAATGCATTACATGCAACAGGCAATATATCTACAGAAATGTATTCTATACATACAATACACTTACTGAAATATATATTAAATATTAGGCAGGTAGCATAGTGATTAGAGTGTTGGGCCAATAACCGAACTGAAATACAGTGCCTATGGAAAGTATTCACACCCCTTGACTTTATCCACATTGTGTTACGTTACAGCCTTATTCTAAAACGGATTTAAAAATAAAAAATCCTCAGCAATTGACACACAATACCTGTCACGATCGTGTGAAGGAGCAGACCAACGCGCAGCGTGTTGAGTGAACATCGTAGACTTTATTAAGTACAAGCACGAAGAAACAATATACCACGATCATGAAGTTCCACGGTGAACTCACCGTAACGGAAACAAAAACCCACAACCCCACAGGAAAACATACAGAAATAAATATGGCTCCCAATCAGAGATAACGAGCCGAACAGCTGACACTCGTTACCTCCGATTGGGAGTCATTGAACAAACCTAGAAAAACAACAACCTAGACACCCAACATAGAACACAAACACATAGACTGCACACACCCTGGATAAACAATAATGAGTCCCAACACCAGGGTGTGACAGTACCCCCCCCTAAAGGCGCGCACTCCGGGCGCACCAGCATACCGTCTAGGGGAGGGTCTGGGTGGGCGTCTGTCCAGGTGGCGGCTCTGGCCCAGGTCGTGGTCCCCACCCCACCATAGTCATTACCCACTTACTTAGCCTCCTACACATTACCACCCCCCAACTACACCCCACTGGGTTAAGGGGCGGCACCGGACTAAGGGGCAGCACCGGACTAAGGACCAGCACCGGGATAAGGGGCAGCACCGGGCTAAGGGGCAGCACCGGGCTAAGGGGCAGCACCGGGCTAAGGACCAGCACCGGACTAAGGACCAGCACCAGGCTAAGGAACAGTACCTGACTAAGTGGCAGCACCGGACTGAGGGGCAGCTCCGGACTGAATGGCCGATCCTGGCTGGCTGGCTCTGGCGGATCCTGCTGCTCATGGCTGGCTGACGGATCTGGCTGCTCATGGCAGGCGGAAGGCTCTGGCTGATCCCGTCTGGCGGAAGGCTCTGGCTGATCCGGTCTGACGGAAGGCTCTGGCTGCTCCTGTCTGGCGGAAGGCTCTGGCTGCTCCTGTCTGGCGGAAGGCTCTGGCTTATCCTGTCTGGCGGAAGGCTCTGGCTGATCCTGTCTGGCGGAAGGCTCTGGCTGATCCTGTCTGGCGGAAGGCTCTGGCTGATCCTGTCTGGCGGAGAGCTCTAGCGGCTCCGATCTGGCGGACGGCTCTGAAGGCTCATGGCAGACGGGCGGCTTTGTAGGCTCTGTACAGACGGGTAGTTCAGACGGCGTTGGGCAGACAGGCAGTTCAGGCGCCGTTGGGCAGACGGGCAGTTCAGACGGCGTTGGGCAGACGGGCAGTTCAGACCCCGTTGGGCAGACGGACAGTTCAGGCCCCGTTGGGCAGACGAGCCGTCCAGCCGGGATCCGCCAGAGCCGTCCAGCCGGGATCCGCCAGAGCCGTCCAGCCGGGATCCGCCAGAGCCGTCCAGCCGGGATCCGCCAGAGCCGTCCAGCCGGGATCCGCCAGAGCCGACCAGCCAGGATTCGCCATTCTGCCTGGTACTGCCCCTTAGTCGGTACTGCCCCTTAGTCCGGTACTGCCCCTTAGTCCGGTGCTGCCCCTTAGTCCGGTGCTGCCTCTTAGTCAGGTGCTGCCCCTTAAACCGGTGGGGGTCATTTGGAGGAGGCTACATAAGCGGGAAGTGACTATGGTGGGGTGGTGGTCTAGGCCGGAGCCAGAACCGCCACCGAGGAGGTATGCCCGCCCAGCCCTCCCCTGTTTGGGGGTTTTGAGGCGCGGTCGCAGTCCGCGCCTTTAGGGGGGGGTACTGTCACACCCTGGTGCTGGGACTCATTATTGTTGATCCAGGGTGTGTGCAGTCTATGTGTTTATGTTCTATGTTGGGTGTCTAGGTTGTTGTTTTCTAGGTTGGTTCAATGACTCCCAATCGGAGGTAACGAGTGTCAGCTGTTCGGCTCGTTATCTCTGATTGGGAGCCATATTTATTTCTGTATGTTTTCCTGTGGGGTTTGTGGGTTTTTGTTTCCTGGTTACATGTTCCGTATGTCAGTGATTTGTAACTTGAGAACTTCACGTATCGTCTTTTGTTTTGTTTTCGTGAGTACGTTTATTAATAAATCATGTTCACTCGCAACGCTGCGCTTTGGTCCGCTTCTTCATATGTAGACGATCGTGACAATACCCCATAATGACAAAGCAAAAACAGGTTTTTAGAAATGTTTGCAAATGTATTAAAAATAAAACAGAAATACCTTAATTACATAAGTATTCAGACCCTTTGTTATGAGACTCGAAATTGAGCTCAGGTGCATCCTGTTTCCATTGACCATCCTTGCGATGTTTCTACAACTTGATTGGAGTCCACCTGTGGTAAATTTAATTGATTGGACATGATTTGGAAAGGCACACACCTGTCTATGTAAGGTCCCACAGTTGACAGTGCATATCAGAGCAAAAACCAAGCCATGAAGTTGAAGGAATTGTCTATAGAGCTCAGAGAAAGCATTGTGTCGAGGCACGGATCCAGGAAGGGTACCAAAAAATGTCTGCAGCATTGAAGGTCCCCAAGAACACAGTGGCGTCCATCATTCTTAAATGGAAGATGTTTGGAACCACCAAGACTCTTCCTAGAGCTGGCCACCCGGCCAAACTGAGCAATCGGGGGAGAAGGACCTTGGTCAGGAAGGTGACCAAGCACCCGATGGTCACTCTGAAAGAGCTCCAGAGTTCCTCTGTGGAGATGGGAGAACCTTTCAGAAGGACAACCATCTCTGCAGCACTCCACCAATCAGCCCTTTATGATAGAGTGGCCAGACGGAAGCCACTCCTCAGTAAAAGGGACATGACAGCCGGCTTGGAGTTTGCCAAAAGGCACCTAAAGACTCTCAGACCATGAGAAACAAGATGCTCTGGTCTGATGAAACCAAGATTGAACTCTTTGGCCTAAATGCCAAGCGTCACGTCTGGAGGAAACCTGGCACCATCCCTACGGTGAAGCATGGTGGTGGCAGTATCATGCTGTGGGCATGTATTTCAGCGGCAAGGACTTGGAGACTAGTCAGGATCGAGGCAAAGATTAACAGAGCAAAGTACAGAGAGATCCTTGATGAAAACTTGCTCCAGAGCGCTCAGGACCTCAGACTGGGGCAAACGTTCACCTTCGAACAGGACAACAACCTTAAGCACACAGCCAAGACAACGCAGGAGTGGCTTCGGGACAAGTCTCTGAATGACCATGAGTGGCCCAGCCAGAGCCCGGACTTGAACCTGATTGAACATCGCTGGAGAGACCTGAAAATTGCTGTGCAGCGACACTCCCCATCCAACCTGACAGAGCTTGAGAGGATCTGCAGAGAAGAATGGGAGAAACTCCCCAAATACAGATGAGCCAAGCTTGTAGCATCATACTCAAGAAGACGCTTCAACAAAGTACTGAGTAAAGGGTCTGAATACTTATGTAAATGTGATATCAGTTTTATATTTTTAATAAATTAGCTAAAATTTCTAAAAAAATGTTTTTGCTTTGTCATTATGGGGTATTGTGTGTAGATTGATGAGGGGAAAAAAACGATTTAATCAATTTAGAATAAAGTTGTAACGTAACAAAATGTGGAAAAAGTCAAATGGTCTGAATACTTTCCGATGGCACTGTATATATATTAAATATTAGGCAGTTAGCCTGGCGGTTAGAGTGTTGGGCCAGTAACCGAAAGGTCACTGGTTCGAATACCCGAGCCAACAAGGTGAAAAATCTGTCAATGAGTCCTTGAGCACTTAACCCTAACTTGCTCCAGGGGCGCCGTACTACTACAGAATGGAAAACAACACATTTCACTGCACCTATCCGGTGTACGTGACAATAAAACATCTATTATATATTAAAGCTGAAAAAGGTCAAGCTAAACTTGAAGCCACATATGACATTCACATAAATCACTTTGTGTTTCAAGAGTAACTTTTCTCAGTCTTAAGATGCCACTTTGAGTTTGTCCAGTGATGTGTGGAACAGTGATTGTACCCATTGAGAAGGCTCCCTTGTAGTCCATCTCAGCCATGGACATGTCAGAGATGGCTGGGTCCATCATGAACACCTTCTCATTGTTGCACAGCTGAAATTCAGTGTTGAGGGAGTATACCACAGGGACTGGCCGGTTGGTCTGCTGGAAGGCTATAGGTAACTGGAACCTGAGGGAGGGAGGGAGGGAGGGCAGGTTGGTCTGCAGGAAGGCTATAGGTAACTGGAACCTGAGGGAGGGAGGGAGGGAGGGAGGGAGGGAGGGAGGGAGGGAGGGAGGGCAGGTTGGTCTGCTGGAAGGCTATAGGTAACTGGAACCTGAGGGAGGGAGGGAGGGAGGGAGGGAGGGAGGGAGGGAGGGAGGGAGGGAGGGAGGGAGGGAGGGCAGGTTGGTCTGCAGGAAGGCTATAGGTAACTGGAACCTGAGGGAGGGAGGGAGGGCAGGTTGGTCTGCAGGAAGGCTATAGGTAACTGGAACCTGAGGGAGGGAGGGAGGGAGGGAGGGAGGGAGGGAGGGAGGGAGGGAGGGAGGGAGGGAGGGAGGGAGGGAGGGAGGGCAGGTTGGTCTGCAGGAAGGCTATAGGTAACTGGAACCTGAGGGAGGGAGGGAGGGAGGGAGGGCAGGTTGGTCTGCTGGAAGGCTATAGGTAACTGGAACCTGAGGGAGGGAGAGAGGGAGGGAGGGAGGGAGGGAGGGAGGGAGGGAGGGAGGGAGGGAGGGAGGGAGGGAGGGCAGGTTGGTCTGCAGGAAGGCTATAGGTAACTGGAACCTGAGGGGAGGGAGGGAGGGAGGGAGGGAGGGAGGGAGGGAGGGAGGGAGGGAGGGAGGGCAGGTTGGTCTGCAGGAAGGCTATAGGTAACTGGAACCTGAGGGAGGGAGAGAGGGAGGGAGGGAGGGAGGGAGGGAGGGAGGGAGGGAGGGAGGGAGGGAGGGAGGGAGGGAGGGAGGGCAGGTTGGTCTGCAGGAAGGCTATAGGTAACTGGAACCTGAGGGGAGGGAGAGAGGGAGGGAGGGAGGGAGGGAGGGAGGGAGGGAGGGAGGGAGGGAGGGAGGGAGGGAGGGAGGGAGGGAGGGAGGGCAGGTTGGTCTGCAGGAAGGCTATAGGTAACTGGAACCTGAGGGAGGGAGGGAGGGAGGGAGGGAGGGAGGGAGGGAGGGACGGTTGATCTGCTGGAAGGTTATAGGTAACTGGAACCTAGGGGAGGGAGAGAGGGAGGGGGGGAGGGGGGCACACCAGTCAGGTTGCTATATGCAGAGCAACATAACCGTTCCTAGAACTCTGGTTTAAACACTCTAGTTTCAACGTATTATAGACAGAGAGCAAGCAAGGTTATTCATTAGTAAATAACAAAGGTCCAAGTTGAGAAACACCAAAATATATATATTTTTTAATGATTTTTGGGGGGTTGGATCAGCTTTAATATTGCAAATAGATTGTGGCTTCTATCAATGTAATTGTCTGCATAATTTCCAATCCCCCATATATTGTTTTGTTATTAATATATTATTTGAAATATATACAGTACGAGTCAAAAGTTTGGACACACCTACTCATTCAAGGGTTTTTCTTCATTTTTACTATATTTTACATTGTAGAATAATAGTGAAGACATCAACACTATGAAATAACACATATGGAATCATGTACTAACCAAAAAAGTGTTCAACAAATCAAAATATATGTTATATTTGAGATTCTTCAAATAGCCACCCTTTGTCTTGATGACAGATTTGCACACTCTTGGCATTCTCTCAAGCAGCTTCATGAGGTAGTCACCTGGAATGCATTTCAATTAACAGGTGTGCCTTGTTAAAAGTTAATTTGTGGAATTTCTTTCCTTCTTAATGCGTTTGAGCCAATCAGTTGTGTTGTGAGGGGAGGTATACATAATATAGCCCTATTTGGTAAAAGACCAAGTCCATATTATGGCAAGAACAGCTCAAATAAGCAAAGAGAAACGACAGTCAATCATTACTTTAAGACATGAAGGTTAGTCAGTACGGAACATTTCAAGAACTTTGAAAGTTTCTTCAAGTGCAGTCGCAAAAACCATCAAGCGCTATGATGAAACTGGCTCTCATGAGGACGGCCACAGGAATGGAAGACCCAGAGTTACCTCTGCTGCAGAGGATACGTTCATTAGAGTTACCAGCCTCAGAAATTGCAGCCCAAATAAATGCTTCACAGAGTTCAATTCACAGACACATCTCAACATCAACTGTTCAGAGGGGACTGTGTGAATCAGGCCTTCATGGTGGAATTGCTGCAAAGAAACCACTACTAAAGGAGACCCGCTTGTGCCAAGAAACACAAGCAATGGACATTAGACTGGTGGAAATGTGTCCTTTGGCCTGGAGTCCAAATTGGAAATTCTTGTTTCCAACCGCCGTGTCTTTGTGAGACTCGGTGTGAGTGAACGGATTATCTCTGCATGTGTAGTTCCCACCGTAAAGCATGGAGGAGGTGGTGTGATGGTGTGGGGGTGCTTTGCTGGTGACACTGTCTGTGATTTATTTAGAATTCAAGGCACACTTAACCAGCATGGCTACCACAGCATTCTGCAACGATACGCCATCCCATCTGGTTTGGGCTTAGTGGGAATTTCATTTGTTTTTCAACAGGACAATGACCCAACATACCTCCAGGCTATGTCAGGGCTATTTGACCAAGAAGGAGAGTGATGGAGTCCTGCATCAGATGACCTGGCCTCCACAATCCCCCGACCTCAGCCCAATTGAGATGGTTTGGGATGAGTTGGACCGCAGAGTGAAGGAAAAGCAGCCAACAAGTGCTCAGCATATGTGGGAACTCCTTCAACACTGTTGGAAAAGCATTCCAGGTGAAGCTGGTTGAGAGAATGCCAAGAGTGTGCAAAGCTGTCATCAAGGCAAAGGGTAGCTATTTGAAGAATCTCAAATATAAAATATAGTTTGATTTCTTTAACAATTTTTTGGTTACTACATGATTCCATATGTGTTATTTCATACTTTTGATGTCTTCACTATTATTCTACAATGAAGAAAATAGTAAAAATAAAGAAAAACCCTTGAATGAGTAGGTGTTCTAAAACTTTTAACTGGAACTGTATGTATAAATATTTGTTCCTGTATTATTTTCCCCTAACCCTGTAATCCCTCCTCTAATTGGAGTAAACTAATGGACAACAATACTTAGACTTCTACATCCAGCTTACACATACTATATACATTTTCCGGACACAGTATATTTCACATTCGTTATCTTTTGTTTGTTTTTAGTCCCATACTTCAGCTACCCTCAATCCATCCCATAATACATTTTTTAGTGACATACTTCTCTGGGGCGTGAGCTGTGCAGGACAGAGGCTTGTCTCCAGGGTCGGTCCAGGGCTGGGTGGGCTGCACGGTACAGGGGATCAGAAACACTGTGTACTCCCCGGAGTAGTCCTTCCTGGAACACAAGAGGGCAAAACATTTGGTAAGCCCTTGTAACAGAGATCATTAATAAACCTTGCCTGAGACCTGAGGACTTGCATTGGGTCCCCCGGCTAATGCCTAGGCTTTAGCTGAGCTCAGCAGGCTAACACATTTTTGTGATGACCAGGAGTTCTGCGTTTCGAACTCCAGTTGGTCACACCCTCTGACACTAATTCTCCAGAACTTAGAGAAAGCAGTCATGTTAGCGTTGGGCTGGAACAAAAGCCTGCCCACCAACTAACCCTTAAATGACCTGCTGTAAGAGCAGATGGCCTTCCAGAGCTGGTAGGGAGAGTCAAAGGACTTGGTATATCTATTCATCTATTTCTATAACTGTATATAACAGTATGTCTGTGTACTGACCTGCTGTAAGAGGAGGTGGTCCTCCAGAGCTGGTAGGGAGAATCAAAGGACTGGGCGCTCCAGATGAGCTGCATGTCAAACTCTATCCCCCCCAGGTGGTCCGGGGCCATCAGGTGGGACTTTTGGCCAGGCAGGGTGTGGTGTTCTGGGACAAACTGGCCTGGAGGAGGAAAAGGGAGAAAACTAGAGGTTAGTCATCGTGTTACAGACCACTATTGACCTGGTCTCACAGGAGTAGGGACCAGACCTCAAAACAGTAGTCTCCTTCAAAAAGCTGGAGTCGAGTATCTTATTACAAAAGTAATAAGATACTAATTACAGTGGTGCTCTGGTACAAACTCGCCTGGCAAGGCGGAGAAAAACACAAAAATACATGAGACGTTTCCTTAGCTTAGCTTTTACAGGGGGCTACATGATGCCGTGTACTGGTCACACAGTAGTATACTGGACGTTGAGGACTGACCCCTGAACTTTGAGGACTGACCCCTGAACTTTGAGGACTGACCCCTGAACTTTGAGGACTGACCCCTGAACTTTGAGGACTGACCCCTGAACTTTGAGGACTGACCCCTGAACTTGGCATGTGTTTTGAACTCGATGACCAGACGACCGTCATCTCTTATGTAGATCCGGATGATCTGGAGTCTGGCTGACAGAACGCTGTCTGTCTGGATGCCTAGTGGACACAGAAACACAACAGTTAAATGGAGTTACACAGAAACACAACCGTTAAATGGAGTTAAACAGAAACACTACCGTTAAATTGAGTTAAACAGAAACACTACCGTTAAATTGAGTTAAACAGAAACACAACAGATAAATGGAGTTACAGAGAAACACAACAGTTAAATGGAGTTATACGTAAACATAACAATTCCAAGGAGAGTCACATAGATGTATGATATTCCCTTTAACACACACACACACAGCCCCCCATACACCCACCTCCCCACCCACACACACAGCCCCCCATACACCCACCTCCCCACCCACACACACAGCCCCCCATACACCCACCTCCCCACCCACCCACACACACAGCCCCCCATACACCCACCTCCCCACACACACACACACACAGCCCCCCATACACCCACCTCCCCACCCACACACACACACAGCCCCCCATACACCCACCTCCCCACCCACACACACACACACAGCCACCCATACACCCACTTCCCCACCCACCCACACACAGCCCCCCATACACCCATCCCCCCACCCACACACACACACAGCCCCCCATACACCCACCTCCCCACCCACACACACACACACAGCCCCCCATACACCCACCTCCCCACCCACACACACAGCCCCCATACACCCACCTCCCCACCCACCCACACACACAGCCCCCCATACACCCACCTCCCCACCCACACACACAACCCCCATACACCCACCTCCCCACCCACACACACAGCCCCCCATACACCCACCTCCCCACACACACACACACACAGCCCCCCATACACCCACCTCCCCACCCACCCACACACACAGCCCCCCATACACCCACCTCCCCACCCACCCACACACACAGCCCCCCATACACCCACTTCCCCACCCACCCACACACACAGCCCCCCATACACCCACTTCCCCACCCACACACAGCCCCCCATACACCCACCTCCCCACCCACACACACAGCCCCCCATACACCCACCTCCCCACCCACACACACAGCCCCCCATACACCCACCTCCCCACCTCCCCACCTCCCCACCCACCCACACAGCCCCCCATACACCCACCTCCCCAACCACCCACCCACCCAGCCCCCCATACACCCACCTCCCCACTTCCCCACCCACCTGTCCTCCAGAGCACGGTATCATAGAAGAAAGAGAACTGCATTTCAGTGTGGTGTTCCAGAGAGGCCCAGCCCCTGGGAGCTGTAACGTAGATATAGGACACATAGAGAGGAACCTGCACCGTCAGGAACGACTGGGCCGAGTCACGCACCTGGGGGGGGGGACATAAGACATGACATGAGATCAGATTACATAAGGTGACAATTACACAAGGTGACATGACATGACATAATGTTACACAACATGGCATGATAAAGGTGACATGACATGACATAATGTTACACAACATGGCATGATAAAGGTGACATGACATGACATAATGTTACACAACATGGCATGATAAAGGTGACATGACATGACATAATGTTACACAACATGGCATGATAAAGGTGACATGACATGACATAATGTTACACAACATGGCATGATAAAGGTGACATGACATGACATAATGTTACACAACATGGCATGATAAAGGTGACATGACATAATGTTACACAACATGGCATGATCAAAGGTGACACGGTAGCAACAGTTGTAGTCAGTCCTAGACTGTTTTGCATACTGTGGTTGGGATGGAAGGATGAGTCACAGGAAAACTATAAGAGCAGCCATGGCTACAGTACACAGGCTGTGATCACATGACTGAATGTGGACCTGATGACACTGTGGACCTGATAACACTGTGGACCTGATAACACTGTGGACCTGATGACACTGTGGACCTGATGACACTGTGGACCTGATGACACTGTGGACCTGATAACACTGTGGACCTGATGACACTGTGGACCTGATGACACTGTGGACCTGCTAACACTGTGGACCTGATGACACTGTGGACCTGATGACACTGTGGACCTGATAACACTGTGGACCTGATGACACTGTGGACCTGATGACACTGTGGACCTGATGACACTGTGGACCTGATGACACTGTGGACCTGATAACACTGTGGACCTGATAACACTGTGGACCTGATGACACTGTGGACCTGATGACACTGTGGACCTGCTAACACTGTGGACCTGATGACACTGTGGACCTGATGACACTGTGGACCTGATAACACTGTGGACCTGATGACACTGTGGACCTGATGACACTGTGGACCTGATAACACTGTGGACCTGATAACACTGTGGACCTGATAACACTGTGGACCTGATGACACTGTGGACCTGATGACACTGTGGACCTGATAACACTGTGGACCTGATAACACTGTGGACCTGATGACACTGTGGACCTGATGACACTGTGGACCTGATAACACTGTGGACCTGATGACACTGTGGACCTGATGACACTGTGGACCTGATAACACTGTGGACCTGATAACACTGTGGACCTGATGACACTGTGGACCTGATGACACTGTGGACCTGATAACACTGTGGACCTGATGACACTGTGGACCTGATGACACTGTGGACCTGATGACACTGTGGACCTGATGACACTGTGGACCTGATGACACTGTGGACCTGATGACACTGTGGACCTGATGACACTGTGGATTCAGATTGTGTTTGGGTAAAGGGATATCTGTGAGAAGATTATGTTTACTAGTAATGGTAGATTCTATGCAAGCCTTCAATAATCAAAAGAAACTGGAGTAAAATCAGAGTATAGCAAACAAAATGCAGTGACATCGATAACCCACTAGAGAGGGTATGGTACCTGAACTAGAGGGAGTCTCATACCTGGAAGTCAGCAGTGACATCGATAACCCACTAGAGAGGGTATGGTACCTGAACTAGAGGGGGTCTCATACCTGGAAGTCAGCAGTGACATCGATAACCCACTAGAGAGGGTATGGTACCTGAACTAGAGGGAGTCTCATACCTGGAAGTCAGCTGTGACGGAGCCTCCACAGACATCTATGAGTTCTGTCATGTCGTAGTAGGCATCAAAGGTCCAGATACAGCTCTTCAGGTTGAGGTGTTTGTACAGCTGGATGCTCTTAGCCTCTCTGACACTGGGGTTGAACTGGTAGGGTCTGTCATAACCCGGACCAAGAGAGATACTGTCATATTGGACATCATCCAGGAAACCTGTCTCTGAAACACACACATGGAGGACAGACACACAGAGTGAGGACAGAGAGACAGAGAGGACAGAGACACACAGAGAGGACAGATACACACAGAGAGGACAGACACACACAGAGAGGACAGACACACACAGAGAGGACAGAGACACACAGAGAGGACAGACACACAGAGTGAGGACAGAGACACAGAGAGGACAGAGACACACAGAGAGGACAGACACACACAGAGAGGACAGACACACAGAGAGGACAGACACAAAGAGAGGACAGAGACACACAGAGAGGACAGACACACACAGAGAGGACAGACACACAGAGAGATGACAGAGACACACAGAGAGGACAGACACACACAGAGAGGACAGACATACACAGGGAGGACAGACATACACAGAAAGGACAGACACACACAGAGAGGACAGACACACACAGAAAGAACAGACACATACAGAGAGGACAGAGACACACAGAGAGGACAGACACACACAGGGAGGACAGACACATACAGAGAGGACAGACACACACAGAGAGGACAGACACACACAGGGAGGACAGACACAGAGAGGACAGACACACGCAGAGAGGACAGACACACGCAGAGAGGACAGACACACACAGGGAGGACAGACACACACAGGGAGGACAGACACAGAGAGGACAGACACACGCAGAGAGGACAGACACACACAGGGAGGACAGACACATACAGAGAGGACAGAGACACACAGAGAGGACAGACACACAGAGAGGACAGACACACACAGAGAGGACACGTCAAACACTTTGTTAGAGGAAGGGTGTTCACAATTTGTTGTATGAGTGTGTTTGTGAGTTCAAGGATGAGTGTCTGTATGTGTGTGTGTGTCATGTGTCTGCGTGCACACCTTAAAGCGTTTGCGTGTGTCCTTACCGGAGACCCCCTGCAGGTCTTTGAGAGTGACCAGGTTAGAACAGATGTGCTGCTGTCTGTAGATGGACTCTGACAGCAGGAAGTGCAGGTTGTGGAGGGGCATGCTGGACACTAGGGGCAGCATACCATCCTGGTGGGGGATCTGCACCGAGATGTGGATTCTACAGAAGAAGAAGACAACAAACTGAACTACTATTATAGACCATATGGAGGTGTTCTACTATTATAAACCATATGGAGGTGTTCTACTACTATTATAGACCATATGGAGGTGTTCTACTACTATTATAGACCATATGGAGGTGTTCTACTACTATTATAGACCATATGGAGGTGTTCTACTATTATAGACCATATGGAGGTGTTCTACTACTATTATAGACCATATGGAGGTGTTCTACTATTATAGACCATATGGAGGTGTTCTACTACTATTATAGACCATATGGAGGTGTTCTACTACTATTATAGACCATATGGAGGTGTTCTACTACTATTATAGACCATATGGAGGTGTTCTACTACTATTATAGACTATATGGAGGTGTTCTACTACTATTATAGACCATATGGAGGTGTTCTACTACTATTATAGACCATATGGAGGTGTTCTACTACTATTATAGACCATATGGAGGTGTTCTACTACTATTATAGACTATATGGAGGTGTTCTACTACTATTATAGACCATATGGAGGTGTTCTACTACTATTATAGACCATATGGAGGTGTTCTACTACTATTATAGACCATATGGAGGTGTTCTACTACTATTATAGACCATATGGAGGTGTTCTACTACTATTATAGACCATATGGAGGTGTTCTACTACTATTATAGACCATATGGAGGTGTTCTACTACTATTATAGACCATATGGAGGTGTTCTACTACTATTATAGACCATATGGAGGTGTTCTACTACTATTATAGACCATATGGAGGTGTTCTACTACTATTATAGACCATATGGAGGTGTTCTACTACTATTATAGACCATATGGAGGTGTTCTACTACTATTATAGACCATATGGAGGTGTTCTACTACTATTATAGACCATATGGAGGTGTTCTACTACTATTATAGACCATATGGAGGTGTTCTACTACTATTATAGACCATATGGAGGTGTTCTACTACTATTATAGACCATATGGAGGTGTTCTACTATTATAGACCATATGGAGGTGTTCTACTACTATTATAGACCATATGGAGGTGTTCTACTACTATTATAGACCATATGGAGGTGTTCTACTACTATTATAGACCATATGGAGGTGTTCTACTATTATAGACCATATGGAGGTGTTCTACTACTATTATAGACCATATGGAGGTGTTCTACTATTATAGACCATATGGAGGTGTTCTACTACTATTATAGACCATATGGAGGTGTTCTACTACTATTATAGACCATATGGAGGTGTTCTACTACTATTATAGACCATATGGAGGTGTTCTACTACTATTATAGACCATATGGAGGTGTTCTACTACTATTATAGACCATATGGAGGTGTTCTACTACTATTATAGACCATATGGAGGTGTTCTACTACTATTATAGACCATATGGAGGTGTTCTACTACTATTATAGACCATATGGAGGTGTTCTACTACTATTATAGACCATATGGAGGTGTTCTACTACTATTATAGACCATATGGAGGTGTTTTACTACTATTATAGACCATATGGAGGTGTTCTACTACTATTATAGACCATATGGAGGTGTTCTACTACTATTATAGACCATATGGAGGTGTTCTACTATTATAGACCATATGGAGGTGTTCTACTACTATTATAGACCATATGGAGGTGTTCTACTACTATTATAGACCATATGGAGGTGTTCTACTACTATTATAGACCATATGGAGGTGTTCTACTACTATTATAGACCATATGGAGGTGTTCTACTACTATTATAGACCATATGGAGGTGTTCTACTACTATTATAGACCATATGGAGGTGTTCTACTACTATTATAGACCATATGGAGGTGTTCTACTACTATTATAGACCATATGGAGGTGTTCTACTACTATTATAGACCATATGGAGGTGTTCTACTACTATTATAGACCATATGGAGGTGTTCTACTACTATTATAGACCATATGGAGGTGTTCTACTACTATTATAGACCATATGGAGGTGTTCTACTACTATTATAGACCATATGGAGGTGTTCTACTACTATTATAGACCATATGGAGGTGTTCTACTACTATTATAGACCATATGGAGGTGTTCTACTACTATTATAGACCATATGGAGGTGTTCTACTACTATTATAGACCATATGGAGGTGTTCTACTACTATTATAGACCATATGGAGGTGTTCTACTACTATTATAGACCATATGGAGGTGTTCTACTACTATTATAGACCATATGGAGGTGTTCTACTATTATAGACCATATGGAGGTGTTCTACTACTATTATAGACCATATGGAGGTGTTCTACTACTATTATAGACCATATGGAGGTGTTCTACTACTATTATAGACCATATGGAGGTGTTCTACTATTATAGACCATATGGAGGTGTTCTACTACTATTATAGACCATATGGAGGTGTTCTACTATTATAGACCATATGGAGGTGTTCTACTACTATTATAGACCATATGGAGGTGTTCTACTACTATTATAGACCATATGGAGGTGTTCTACTACTATCATAGACCATATGGAGGTGTTCTACTACTATTATAGACCATATGGAGGTGTTCTACTACTATTATAGACCATATGGAGGTGTTCTACTACTATTATAGACCATATGGAGGTGTTCTACTACTATTATAGACCATATGGAGGTGTTCTACTACTATTATAGACCATATGGAGGTGTTCTACTACTATTATAGACCATATGGAGGTGTTTTACTACTATTATAGACCATATGGAGGTGTTCTACTACTATTATAGACCATATGGAGGTGTTCTACTACTATTATAGACCATATGGAGGTGTTCTACTACTATTATAGACCATATGGAGGTGTTCTACTACTATTATAGACCATATGGAGGTGTTCTACTACTATTATAGACCATATGGAGGTGTTCTACTATTATAGACCATATGGAGGTGTTCTACTACTATTATAGACCATATGGAGGTGTTCTACTACTATTATAGACCATATGGAGGTGTTCTACTATTATAGACCATATGGAGGTGTTCTACTACTATTATAGACCATATGGAGGTGTTCTACTACTATTATAGACCATATGGAGGTGTTCTACTATTATAGACCATATGGAGGTGTTCTACTACTATTATAGACCATATGGAGGTGTTCTACTACTATTATAGACCATATGGAGGTGTTCTACTACTATTATAGACCATATGGAGGTGTTCTACTATTATAGACCATATGGAGGTGTTCTACTACTATTATAGACCATATGGAGGTGTTCTACTACTATTATAGACCATATGGAGGTGTTCTACTACTATTATAGACCATATGGAGGTGTTCTACTACTATTATAGACCATATGGAGGTGTTCTACTACTATTATAGACCATATGGAGGTGTTCTACTACTATTATAGACCATATGGAGGTGTTCTACTACTATTATAGACCATATGGAGGTGTTCTACTACTATTATAGACCATATGGAGGTGTTCTACTACTATTATAGACCATATGGAGGTGTTCTACTATTATAGACCATATGGAGGTGTTCTACTACTATTATAGACCATATGGAGGTGTTCTATTATTATAGACCATATGGAGGTGTTCTACTATTATAGACCATATGGAGGTGTTCTACTATTCATATAGACCATATGGAGGTGTTCTACTATTATAGACCATATGGAGGTGTTCTACTATTATAGACCATATGGAGGTGTTCTACTATTCATATAGACCATATGGAGGTGTTCTACTATTATAGACCATATGGAGGTGTTCTATTATTATAGACCATATGGAGGTGTTCTACTACTATTATAGACCATATGGAGGTGTTCTACTACTATTATAGACCATATGGAGGTGTTCTACTACTATTATAGACCATATGGAGGTGTTCTACTACTATTATAGACCATATGGAGGTGTTCTACTACTATTATAGACCATATGGAGGTGTTCTACTACTATTATAGACCATATGGAGGTGTTCTACTACTATTATAGACCATATGGAGGTGTTCTACTACTATTATAGACCATATGGAGGTGTTCTACTACTATTATAGACCATATGGAGGTGTTCTACTATTATAGACCATATGGAGGTGTTCTACTACTATTATAGACCATATGGAGGTGTTCTGCTATTATAGACCATATGGAGGTGTTCTGCTATTATAGACCATATGGAGGTGTTCTACTACTATTATAGACCATATGGAGGTGTTCTACTATTATAGACCATATGGAGGTGTTCTACTACTATTATAGACCATATGGAGGTGTTCTACTACTATTATAGACCATATGGAGGTGTTCTACTACTATTATAGACCATATGGAGGTGTTCTACTACTATTATAGACTATATGGAGGTGTTCTACTACTATTATAGACCATATGGAGGTGTTCTACTACTATTATAGACCATATGGAGGTGTTCTACTACTATTATAGACCATATGGAGGTGTTCTACTACTATTATAGACTATATGGAGGTGTTCTACTACTATTATAGACCATATGGAGGTGTTCTACTACTATTATAGACCATATGGAGGTGTTCTACTACTATTATAGACCATATGGAGGTGTTCTACTACTATTATAGACCATATGGAGGTGTTCTACTACTATTATAGACCATATGGAGGTGTTCTACTACTATTATAGACCATATGGAGGTGTTCTACTACTATTATAGACCATATGGAGGTGTTCTACTACTATTATAGACCATATGGAGGTGTTCTACTACTATTATAGACCATATGGAGGTGTTCTACTACTATTATAGACCATATGGAGGTGTTCTACTACTATTATAGACCATATGGAGGTGTTCTACTACTATTATAGACCATATGGAGGTGTTCTACTACTATTATAGACCATATGGAGGTGTTCTACTACTATTATAGACCATATGGAGGTGTTCTACTACTATTATAGACCATATGGAGGTGTTCTACTACTATTATAGACCATATGGAGGTGTTCTACTACTATTATAGACCATATGGAGGTGTTCTACTACTATTATAGACCATATGGAGGTGTTCTACTATTATAGACCATATGGAGGTGTTCTACTACTATTATAGACCATATGGAGGTGTTCTACTACTATTATAGACCATATGGAGGTGTTCTACTACTATTATAGACCATATGGAGGTGTTCTACTATTATAGACCATATGGAGGTGTTCTACTACTATTATAGACCATATGGAGGTGTTCTACTATTATAGACCATATGGAGGTGTTCTACTACTATTATAGACCATATGGAGGTGTTCTACTACTATTATAGACCATATGGAGGTGTTCTACTACTATTATAGACCATATGGAGGTGTTCTACTACTATTATAGACCATATGGAGGTGTTCTACTACTATTATAGACCATATGGAGGTGTTCTACTACTATTATAGACCATATGGAGGTGTTCTACTACTATTATAGACCATATGGAGGTGTTCTACTACTATTATAGACCATATGGAGGTGTTCTACTACTATTATAGACCATATGGAGGTGTTCTACTACTATTATAGACCATATGGAGGTGTTTTACTACTATTATAGACCATATGGAGGTGTTCTACTACTATTATAGACCATATGGAGGTGTTCTACTACTATTATAGACCATATGGAGGTGTTCTACTATTATAGACCATATGGAGGTGTTCTACTACTATTATAGACCATATGGAGGTGTTCTACTACTATTATAGACCATATGGAGGTGTTCTACTACTATTATAGACCATATGGAGGTGTTCTACTACTATTATAGACCATATGGAGGTGTTCTACTACTATTATAGACCATATGGAGGTGTTCTACTACTATTATAGACCATATGGAGGTGTTCTACTACTATTATAGACCATATGGAGGTGTTCTACTACTATTATAGACCATATGGAGGTGTTCTACTACTATTATAGACCATATGGAGGTGTTCTACTACTATTATAGACCATATGGAGGTGTTCTACTACTATTATAGACCATATGGAGGTGTTCTACTACTATTATAGACCATATGGAGGTGTTCTACTACTATTATAGACCATATGGAGGTGTTCTACTACTATTATAGACCATATGGAGGTGTTCTACTACTATTATAGACCATATGGAGGTGTTCTACTACTATTATAGACCATATGGAGGTGTTCTACTACTATTATAGACCATATGGAGGTGTTCTACTACTATTATAGACCATATGGAGGTGTTCTACTACTATTATAGACCATATGGAGGTGTTCTACTACTATTATAGACCATATGGAGGTGTTCTACTATTATAGACCATATGGAGGTGTTCTACTACTATTATAGACCATATGGAGGTGTTCTACTACTATTATAGACCATATGGAGGTGTTCTACTACTATTATAGACCATATGGAGGTGTTCTACTATTATAGACCATATGGAGGTGTTCTACTACTATTATAGACCATATGGAGGTGTTCTACTATTATAGACCATATGGAGGTGTTCTACTACTATTATAGACCATATGGAGGTGTTCTACTACTATTATAGACCATATGGAGGTGTTCTACTACTATTATAGACCATATGGAGGTGTTCTACTACTATTATAGACCATATGGAGGTGTTCTACTACTATTATAGACCATATGGAGGTGTTCTACTACTATTATAGACCATATGGAGGTGTTCTACTACTATTATAGACCATATGGAGGTGTTCTACTACTATTATAGACCATATGGAGGTGTTCTACTACTATTATAGACCATATGGAGGTGTTCTACTACTATTATAGACCATATGGAGGTGTTTTACTACTATTATAGACCATATGGAGGTGTTCTACTACTATTATAGACCATATGGAGGTGTTCTACTACTATTATAGACCATATGGAGGTGTTCTACTACTATTATAGACCATATGGAGGTGTTCTACTACTATTATAGACCATATGGAGGTGTTCTACTACTATTATAGACCATATGGAGGTGTTCTACTATTATAGACCATATGGAGGTGTTCTACTACTATTATAGACCATATGGAGGTGTTCTACTACTATTATAGACCATATGGAGGTGTTCTACTATTATAGACCATATGGAGGTGTTCTACTACTATTATAGACCATATGGAGGTGTTCTACTACTATTATAGACCATATGGAGGTGTTCTACTATTATAGACCATATGGAGGTGTTCTACTACTATTATAGACCATATGGAGGTGTTCTACTACTATTATAGACCATATGGAGGTGTTCTACTACTATTATAGACCATATGGAGGTGTTCTACTATTATAGACCATATGGAGGTGTTCTACTACTATTATAGACCATATGGAGGTGTTCTACTACTATTATAGACCATATGGAGGTGTTCTACTACTATTATAGACCATATGGAGGTGTTCTACTACTATTATAGACCATATGGAGGTGTTCTACTACTATTATAGACCATATGGAGGTGTTCTACTACTATTATAGACCATATGGAGGTGTTCTACTACTATTATAGACCATATGGAGGTGTTCTACTACTATTATAGACCATATGGAGGTGTTCTACTACTATTATAGACCATATGGAGGTGTTCTACTATTATAGACCATATGGAGGTGTTCTACTACTATTATAGACCATATGGAGGTGTTCTATTATTATAGACCATATGGAGGTGTTCTACTATTATAGACCATATGGAGGTGTTCTACTATTCATATAGACCATATGGAGGTGTTCTACTATTATAGACCATATGGAGGTGTTCTACTATTATAGACCATATGGAGGTGTTCTACTATTCATATAGACCATATGGAGGTGTTCTACTATTATAGACCATATGGAGGTGTTCTATTATTATAGACCATATGGAGGTGTTCTACTACTATTATAGACCATATGGAGGTGTTCTACTACTATTATAGACCATATGGAGGTGTTCTACTACTATTATAGACCATATGGAGGTGTTCTACTACTATTATAGACCATATGGAGGTGTTCTACTACTATTATAGACCATATGGAGGTGTTCTACTACTATTATAGACCATATGGAGGTGTTCTACTACTATTATAGACCATATGGAGGTGTTCTACTACTATTATAGACCATATGGAGGTGTTCTACTACTATTATAGACCATATGGAGGTGTTCTGCTATTATAGACCATATGGAGGTGTTCTGCTATTATAGACCATATGGAGGTGTTCTACTACTATTATAGACCATATGGAGGTGTTCTACTACTATTATAGACCATATGGAGGTGTTCTACTATTATAGACCATATGTATTGCGATTCAATATTGCGATTTTATTGAGATCCGATGTTTAAAACATATTGCTGACTATGTCTGCTGCAGGGGGAGAAGAGAGAGCATGAGAAAATGTATTTAGATCAGTCAGGTAAATAAAGGTGCTGAAAACAAAATGGCTCCCTATTTAAAAAGAAGATGGAGAACAACCTTTGATGCAGGTACAGCCGACTAGCTAAAAAATTATATTGCAATATTGTCCGAAATAATGTTATGATATATCGTCAGAAATAATATCCAGATATGTAAATGTACCGATTTCTCCATCACTCTTTGTGTATGTTCGTGTACATGCGTTCCTGTGTGCATGAGTGTGTGTGCATGTGTGTGTGAGTGTGTGTTAGTGTATGAATATCTCCCTGCTCACCGATTCGGGTGCTCCTTTTGTTTGACATCCAGGTACTTCAGCGTGGCGATGAACGACTGCGCCTGGAATCCTCTGGCGGTTCCCGTGGTAACGGTGGTGTGGCAAATGGAGCTCTCGGTGCTGATGGTTGCTATGTTACTCCTCAGGGGTGTTCCAAGATGTCCGGACTTGTCCCGGGCCTGGGCCACACAGCGCACATGGAACCGCCGAGAGAAATATATACTGTCCAGGACCTGTGGATAAAATATAGACAGTCAATCAATCATCATCAATCACGCATGTGGAACCACCAGTTGTAGATCACACACAGAACCCTCTCTTCACACACAACAACATAACTCTCTCTTCACACAACAACAGAACTCTCTCTTCACACAACAACAGAACCCTCTCTTTCTTCTATAGTCGTGGTCAAATGTATTGAGAATGACACAAATACTAATTTTCATAACGTCTGCTGCCTCAGTTTTTATGATGGCAATTTGCATATACTCCAGAATGTCATGAAGAGTGATCAGATGAATTGCAATTAATTGCAAAGTCCCTCTTTGCCATGAAAATGAACTTAATCCCCCAAAAATATTTCCACTGCATTTCAGCCCTGCCACAAAAGGACCAGCTGACATCATGTCAGTGATTCTCTCGTTAACACAGGTGAGAGTGTTGACGAGGACAAGGCTGGAGATCACTCTGTCATGCTGATTGAGTTAGAATAACAGACTGGAAGATTTAAAAGGAGGGTGGTGCTTGAAATCATTGTTCTTCCTCTGTTAACCATGGTTACATGCAAGGAAACACGTGCCGTCATCATTGCTTTGCACAAAAAGGGCTTCACAGGCAAGGATATTGCTGCTAGTAAGATTGCACCTAAATCAACCATTTATCGGATCATCAAGAACTTCAAGGAGAGAGGTTCAATTGTT